>NW_027069676.1:357340-359925 GCF_002906115.3 Quercus suber | reverse complement strand
GTGTTGTCCTTCTGCAGATTCTCAAGCTCAGTGACTAAGCCTCTCTCAAGTTGAAGGTAAACATTACTAGTCTTTGCGAGAACGCATCTTCCTGTGACTTTCCTCCCAAAAATTGAACTCAAAGACCAGCTTGGTTGCAATTTTGTCTCACTCGAAAAAGTTTTACTCGTTTTGTGACTATTAGGCTGAAGAACAACTGTAAGAGCTTGTTCTAGTACAATTCCTGATTCCACGCCGCTTGAATGAAATTCAGATGAGGTCAAATGCAACCGTTGAGAATGATAAAATCCTCTATATATGGAAGGTCTGTCCAATAAGGCAGAAAGCCCAGCTTTGTCTCGACATGGAAGTAGCTTCAACCAGGGAGTTAGGTTCTCGGTGCAAACAGCCTCACGGGGTAATGTACCATACCTCAGACTGCCTGAAGGTGGGTGAAAGCCCCATTCATGAGCAGAATAAGTTGTAGAAGACTCTAGGAAGTTTATGTAAGCACAAAAAAGACCTGAAAGAGTATGGGTTAAATTCTTCCAGGAAGCATCAACCTGATCTTTAGGGACATCAAAGACAGCCCACAACTCTACTCCAGGAGGCTTTGCATTGCTGCTTGAGATGGGGTCAAATCCACCCCAGCGATCATAGTTCCATCGGCCTTGTGTGAAAGATACCTTAACGTGAAATTTCTGAACCTGTCCAAGCAACACTATTTCAGGAGTTATTTAGAATATTCAACATATTACAAAAATTTTAGGTTGAGCCTGTTCTTTGGGGGCAAAGAAAAACAAAAGAGAAACTGAAGGCAGCAATTAGTATTGAGTAATCTTACGAACACAATATTTTTCACAACTTTTATGGTTTGGCCTGTTTTGATTAAAGCAACATCACTCCCACTGGAGTCCAACTTGGAATTAACAAATAAAGCGAAAAGCAAAAGACCCAGATGACCAAAACTACAAGATCCAACAAAAATTCTCAGTTTCTCTTTATAGAAAAAGAAAAAAGAAAACAGAGGAGAAGGAAATGGAATAATAACATACAAGTTGGGCAATGGCTTTGGGAAAGAGGTGGTGGTGGCGGCCATGGGAGGTGGAGAGCGGAGGAGCTGTGGTTTCGAAGTGGAAGTGCGCCAATACTTTCCGATCGGGCAGTGGTTTCAGAAGCAACTCTTCCGATAATTCTTCTTGGAAAAAAACCGATCCGAAGACGGCGAAGATTGTGGAGAAGCAGATTTGGAAGGAGAGTATGAGAAGGATTGAGTGAGTCCTTCTTGGAAGATGGGCCATCGAGTAAGGACTTTGGACGTGCGGATTGTGTGTGAAGCTATAGAGAATCCGCCATGAGAGTTGAAGAAAGGAAGAGAGAGCGTGTGAGTAAATGTTGGCAGAACCAATATTCAAACTACGCCGTTTTTAAGTTTTGGCCCTTTGGGTGAATTGTCAATTATTTATTTGTTTATTTAAAGTTTAACTTTTATCATTTTAATCCTTAAACAATTAAACTTCAAATTTTATCAAATTCTTCTCCACATTTTATTTATCAAATTGGTTTTTCAGTCCATTTTCGTCTACAATGTTTTTTAAGTAATTATAGAAAATTTAAAATCTTTTTTTTTTTTTGGAAAATATCATTTTGATCTTTACATGTTGGGGTCACTTTCAATTTGGTCATTTACGATTTGATAGTCACCAATTTAGTTCCTTTTATTTTTAATTTATAGTTAATTTGGTTCTTACAATCAACTCATTAAAGGAAATTGATTGCAAGTAGAAAATAATAAGTACCAATCGACTGCTAACAAAATGTTCAGAACAAATTGATAGTGATCCTAAATGGTATTTTCACAAAAAATTTTGGACATGATGAAACAATGTTAATTTTATAAACAATAATAGACAGAATAAATAACTTGATTGAGAAATTTAAAGCTTAAGGACTAAAATGATAAATAAAAAGTAATAGGAACAAAAAAGGATAATTCATCCAAACTTAAAGCATAATATTTGGGTTTTAGCCTAAATTGATTATTTAGGCTTCGTATTAATTATTTTTTGATGTTTTATTGCATTCTTGAGAAGATACAAAAATATTTTTCCGAGTTTAGATTGTACAAAAGATGAAAAAATTCCCTCCAACAGGATTGACATTTTTTTTACCATATGAATGATACTAGGAATTTTGAATTTTACTTCATTTCTATGTAAGCTTGTTAAGTTATTGTAATAAAATTGACATTTTAGCGTTTTCCTTTTCATTTACCTATGAAAAAGGAAAGGCAAGTGCATGTATTACAATGAATCCAAGTACTATATGTATAAGTGTTATAGGAGTTAGAGCAAGTCCTGCTTGAGCTTATCATTAGATTTGGAGTGTCTAAAACACCAAAATTGCTATTCTAGAACACCTAATGCAAAATTCCAGCTACATCCAATTTCTTATACTTGGGAAATTTTTGCATCATGCTACAGTAAACTCTTAGAGTTTGCAAAACTCTTTTTTTATTATTGTTTTTTTACTCTCTCTCTCTCTCTCTCTCTCTCTCTCTCTCTCTCTCTCTCTCTCTCTCTCTCTCTCTCTCTCTCTGTCATCGG
>NW_027069676.1:233509-356043 GCF_002906115.3 Quercus suber | reverse complement strand
AAAATCCCTTTATCAAACAAACCATATCTTAAAGTTTTTCTACCCAAAATATCGCCTATGTTGCTAGACGGTGGTCCGTGATGCTGGTGAAGCTACTATTACTCCTTTTGATGCTACAACTACTTCTATTTTTGCCAAAACCTTTCTTTAGTGATTTTAGAGCTTGCCCATAAGAACATCTCCATCTATCTAAGAGCTTGAACAAATAAATGAACCTTGCACGTAATCTCTGAACTGAAAATCTTTTGGAGTTTAGCTTGAAACCTCTGCTTCCATTACATCTCATTCTCCTGCGGTCCTACCGTTGTCAACCTTCCATCGTAGTAGGCTAGGAGCTTTGGTTTTTTAATTGAACCGGATTTGATTTTTTGTAATAGGAAGGAAGTATTGTGTGTGAGAGGTTCTATTCATTTATTTGTGCAATGTTGTGAAATACTGATGTGGTACCATGCTATTGGAGGATGTAAACTAAGGGTTTTACACCTAATCCTTATAGAATATAAACTCTTAAGAATCAAATGTTATTATTGTTTTTTTTATTATTATTATATTATCTAAAGTCAAAGATAAAAGAAAATTCAATTAGATTTATAAAATGGATTTTAAATTGAGCTATAATTTTTTGACATGTGTCTATTTAATTTCTTTAAGTTTGGTAAAGATATGATTCTCAAAAAAAGAAAAAAGAAAAAGGTTTGGTGAAGATTTGATTACCAAACTTTTTTTGAATGAAGCAATGGAAAGAATGGGGATGGGGAAAAATCAAAAGAAAGCCTGAGAGAGGAATGTGGAAAATAATGCCTAAACTAACTAAATTTGAAAATGAAATTTGTGATCTTAAATCTCAATTCTTGTGAAAAAAATACAATTTCCTCTAATTAAGGTCGCCAAACAAAGGAATTAGTAAATTTCTTCTTCAAATTCTAGCATCTAACTAAATTCTATCTCCAAATATTACTTCACACAAATACACTTGAAGATCCACCTCACTCTTTTCCATCTCATTTCATCATCCCAATTATTCAAATTAAATTATGATGTAATAGTTAAGGTTATTACATGGTGCACTAGCCCCTGCATAAACACTTACCCAGCAAAAAAAAAAAAAAATAAAAGAATTGCCAAGCCCATGTTAGTCCATTAATCAATGCAATGTGGAGAAGGATTTCCCCAAGTGACCTAATATTAGCATTATATATATATATACTCTACTATGCTGCAAAGTCAAAAGAGAATTCCAAAACCTAGCAGTACAGCCACATAAAAAAAGAAAAAAAAGAAAAATGAAAAGAGAGGCAGTCGCTTCTAGTCTTGTGTTTTCTTGTAAGAGAGTATAATGGTGCAATTGAGATTTGGGTTTCTATACTATTGTATATCCTTATTTTTATAGTGAAATTTCTCTGTCATCGCCATGGAAATAGAAAATTTGCTGAACTACGTAAATTTTAATATTCTCTGTGCGCTTGTTATTTATTTTCCGCTTATTTACTATTATTGATTTGAATTGTGGGTGCTATTTGTACAAATCCAAGTCCATATATGGAGAGAAATATTCTTTGAACTTTACAACCCTAACATCTAAATCCAAAATATACAAATATATTCAAAAAAAAAAAAAATCAGCAACCAAAAGATATTATTTAGGGTTTGTTTGGATACCACTTATTTTGCTAAAATTGAAAACTTATTACTAAAAGTATTGTAGATAAAGGTAAAAGTTAGATGAAATAGTATAGTGGAGGCCCATAGATAGTATTAAAAAGTGCAGTGAGACTTATAAATAATAGTAAAAATAAGCTGAATAGCACACTTAATAGCTGTCTGTTGGAAAGAGAGACGTAGGCGCGTGGAATAGCCAAGCCCAGATACATTGCACAAGATCAAAGTAGAAGTGCAATTGTACCACCAACTTGCACATGTTCTCTCTATAAAGCAAAGTATCATCAACCAACACATCATTTATCTAATCATCTGTCTCTGACTTGCCAGCAATGCAAGATAGAAATAAAAAGAGAGAAACTTTTGTTGACGACCTTGCTATCATTTCATATATATATATATATATATATATCCCCTAGTTTAAAATTCTCAATTTAAATTCTCAAAATTTACCGTCAAATTCATTCATTTCTAAGACTTAAATCATATGTAAAATTAATAATTCTTAATTTTTAGCTAAAAAAAAAAATTTATTTTTTGCTACTTTCACATTTCTCTCTCACGTTAGTTGTCATGTATTAATACAACTTTTTTTTTGACAAAAATATAAAAAATAAAACTTTTTTTTTTTCACAAATGTATTATTTTTTTTATATCACAAAACTTTTTTTTTTCCCAACTCCATATTTCTCTCTCACATTAGTAGTCAAGTACTAATAAAAAATAAAAAGTCTAATCACATGCGCAAAACGCGTGTGATGAGGCTAGTATATATGCGCATGTGATGAAGCTAGTATATATATATATATATAAAATGAGCTAATAGCAATACGTCTTACTCTTAAAACCTAATATAGAAAGAAAAACATTATCAATATAAAAGTACCCCATGGAATTGCATGACTGGATAAAAAGGATCAATCATCCCAAAAACAAAACTAGAGAGGGGATCTAACTAGGGTAAGATTCTTTATTCGATTTTTTGAAACTTTGAACGTCCCAAAATGAACGTTTTTGCAAAGCTTTAGGATTTCCATCTTTAATCTAGTTGGACTTAAGTTTATTCATAGTGAAAATTTGAATGTTAATGAATAATGATACATAGCATATAAAAAAAAAAAAAGAATAGGGAACTACAACATACAAAAATATAAGATGGGCAAACATAATAAGACTTTTTTACATAATGAAAATATAATAATATATTAAGGAATGAAAAGTAAAAGAAGTATATCATAAGAGAGAGGGATATATAATCTTGTGATCTTTAAAATGAACGGGAATTAAGAAAGGGAGAGAATAACCAGAAGAAATATCAAAGAGAGCTGAATATCACGTCCTTGATTTTAAAAAAACGATGATCAAAACCCCATGTAACATCATAGTTTTCATAAAAACTAATATGTTCACTGCCTCACTTGCAGCCGCACCCAACAAAGTAGGAATAACATAAGAAATCAAGTAGTGAAAACCCATTTTAAGGCACTTCTTCACTGCCCTAGCTAGGTTTTCAGCTCAGCTTGTATGGGTTTGGACCTTTTGGTGAAAGCTAATATATAAGGATGTCAACCCAAAGATGTGGCTAAGAACCAAGAAAAAAAGCATGATGGTGTGAGCCATCATTTTCTCTAACTTATTTACAACGCTATATTGTCTTCTCCATACCATCCTCCATAACTTATTACATCATTTTAGCAGTCTTTACTCTTTAGAAGCAATGTAGGAAAATTAGATAAAATTAGAAAGAAATCTTGTTTCTTGAAGAGAGACTCAATCACGACACCTACAACTTGTGTTAGCTAGCTGCGCAACTACGTTTGTTTTTTTTTTTTTTTTTTTTTTTTTTTTTTTTTTTTTTTTTTAATTGAAAAAATAAAAAACTTCTTATTTAAACTTTTCAAAAGTCATGTTTCAAATATTTATTTGAATCACCGCTTCCTCCTTTCAAATTTGAGTCTTTTTTATTTTGGTTGTAACCTTAGTTATTAAAGGTAGAATATCCAGCACAAGTGCCCAAATAAACAACTAACATAAACATAGTGTAGGGAATAGTTTTTACAGCCCAAGTCCAAAAGGTATGGGTCCTTGGCCCACCGAGCCCAAAACAATAAATTTGTAGAGAGTGGGGAAAAGCTAGGCTAATAATGAAAATAACAGTATCAAACAGCGATGCTAATGGGAAGATTTGATTAATGTGTTCTGGACTAGTATGAGTGCTATGTCCGAAGAAGAGCTTTTCATTATCATTTAGGATTACAATGTCTGGAGCTACAGGAATCAAAAATCTCTTTTTTCTCTCCCTTTTTCCCCCCCACTATCAAGGTACCCTTCCCTATATAGCATTGCCTTCTTACATCTCCTCCGTCCACTTGGTTCATCATCCAGGCACCCACTGAGTACATGTCCCATCACCCCACTTTAAGCCTTATGTGAGTGGCGGTAGCTGAGAAAAGCACTGTTCAGGGTCCTATCCACATAAATGCCGGCCAGGAGGTAGGTGCAGTGCATTAAATGTGGTGGTTGAAGTATGCCTCCTTGATATTTCTCTGTTGCCGTTATCTTTATGTGTGTCCGAGGTTCCTCTCCCTCTTGACACTTGTCAAATAGATCACTTGAACCTCCCATACTCGTGTTGATCAAACCTCTTCGGATCCGAGGACGCATGACTACTCGGAATATGAGCATCTCCTCGGATGGTATACGTGCTCATCTCCAGGCATCCCCCATTGGCGTGGGCTTCCGACTGAAGGCTCATCTCCTCGGATGAAAGGAGTGTTCCTCATTCAGGTCTTGGCCCAATAAGTTGGGCTGGGTTTTCTCCCCCACACATAGATATGTAGCACCTTAAAAAGAAAATTATAAAAAAAAAAAAAACTTTTTTTTTCTTTCCAACAGAAATTAGCTTAAATTTCATGCATATACATGAGATACATTTACAAATAAAATATAACTAATTATCTATTAAATTTTACCACGTTTATATATAATCATATATATATATATATATATTCATTTAAATTGTTATCCATGTAATTCTCAATTTTATTTGTCCAACCACTATTGTATTATAATAACAACAACAACAACAACAACAACTAATAATAATATATGAAAAATGAATCAATGTGGTGATTTTTAAATGTTTATTATTTGATTTTATGTTTTTCTCACTTAATAGCTCATTTAGCACAAAAATAAGAAAATTAAATTGGATTCTTTATTTTGTAGTGTAAAAATAGCTGCATCAAAATTAAGAAATAGAATAAGAAATATGATATAAAATTAGACTCTAATTTGAGATTTAATTAAATTTTCTCTAGTTTTGACTTATACACACACGTGTGCACCTCATCACATGCGCTTTTCTCAATATTTATCTTTATTTGTATAGTGCAATACAAAAACAAAATGTGCACATATGAAATAAATGTAAAGAAGTTATTCAATTTATTTCATATATTTAAAATACAAGTTTGTGTCTAAATATATGTTTATAAATTTTTTTTAAAGTCATTAAAGATTTCGTTTGTTGTGTCTAGGATAAGGGAATTTTCAGAGTTGGAGGACTCATTCCTTGGCTCTCTACGAGAATTATATTCTAACATTCACTCATTATAAATATATTTTGAGAGAGAGAGAGGGAGAGAGAGAGAGAGAGATGTCTATATTACAAGATACATAATGTTAAAGGAGGAGGAAGGTATTAGCTATAAAGGGATTGCCTTTGGAATTATCATAAATTTTACATTTATATCGAAAAATACAAAGAAAATCAATACCCACTTCGAACCCATATTCGGTGCCGTGTATATATTCGCTACAACACTCCCATAAATATTGAATGTCGGTATAAAGTAATATCCTTGGAGTTGGGTAGGAATTTAAATATCTAATATGTCAATAAGAAACACAATGAAAGACCACTTTTAAACCAATCGTTAATTCATATTTGGTCTAAATTGGAAACTTGAGTAAAGAGTAGATCTTTTTTTTTTTTTTTTTTTTTGGAGAGGGTGGGGGATCCGTTTTATAGATAAAGAACATAAAGTGGAAACTCCTTTTTTTATCTTTAATTGGTGTAACTACTTGAGCCCGATGAAAGGAAACTTTCACATCGGATTTTGAAGGTGGATTATTCCTTTCCAAATTGAAGATTTGAAAATAGGGTATAATATAAAATGTCAAAAAGAAAAGATTTTTTTTATATTTATAGTTTATATAGTTTTGAATATTAGATATTTTCTTTAATTTTTAAATATTTTCAAGCCATTTAATTGATATGGCATAATTAAATTGATATGACATGATTTACTAGGACTAAAAGTGCATATGACACGCTTAAGTGGCATTCAATAAGCATTCTGGCATTGGACATAGAAGAAAGAGCTTGTACTCACCCATTGGTTTAAATAGTCTATGAATTTTGAAACACTAATACAACATCCCTGCTTCTTTGAATATTTTATAGGGATAATATACGTATTAATTCTCTTTTATTTTGTTTTTCCTCTTTATATAATTTTTTTTCCTTTACATATTTGGTTTCAAAAAATATTTTGCAACTCAATTTTGGTTCAAATAGAAGTTCTTAATATTTTCTCTTTTTATATGTATAGATAAATTAAAAAAAAAAAAAAAGTGCACAAATGAAATGAACATAAACAACTGTTAAATTGATTACTTATGTGTTTATAGTTAAGTTTATGTCTAATTTTTTTTTAAATAATTATTCAATTCCTTTTTTCCCCATCAAATAAAAAAATGAAATGGCTTCCAAATTCATCTACTGTAGGACGAAATAAACTAATAATATACAAATTATATAAATAAAAAAATACACACAAGCTTTACAATACCCAAATTTTAAGGGAGGGGGAGATTGATATGCACATGAGAGAGAGAGAGAGAGAGAGAGAGAGAGAGAGAGAGAGAGAGAGAGAGAGAGCAAAAACAAAAAAACAAAAACAAAAACAAAAACAAAACAAAACAAAACAAAAGAAATAGGGGGAAGAGAGATCTTACCTCAAATCAAAAGATGACTTAGTACAAAGGAAAATAAAAATGGTACTAAATATATATAGAGTCATGCTAACGAGTGCCCTAAGGGCGCTCGTTAACAATCCATTTTAAGAAAGTTTTGACATCACTTTTATGGGAAATGAAAAAAGCTGTCAAAATATTAATTGTTTTTTTTTTCTTTTTCCATAAAAACTTTTTTTAACTGGATTCTTAACTAGTGTCCTAAGGGCACTCGTTAGCATTTCTCATATATATAAACAGAAGAAAAAAAAGAAAAGAATGGAGGGAAAGTAAGAAACATAAAAATCTCCATCCCACCCTGATGGAAAGAAGAGTCCCACTAGATGAAAATCAAAAATTCGATATGTTTAGATTGGATTTAGAGTTAGTATTTGTGGGTCACAAATTTTGGCATTAAATTTCATAGGGAAATAGAGAATTTTCCTCTTTAATTAATTATTGTGTCAACCATGGAGTTGATAAATTCAGTCCCCAAAATTCCTACTCTTCACCAAATGCTAGCTCCAAATCCCTCACCCAAACACACGGAGGAATATTTCTCGAATGTGTTATTTTGGTTATAGTAGTAATAATATGTAAATTAATAACCCATAGCTAAATTGATTTTGAATAAATTTGCTTAATCGGTAATAATGGAGTGACCTACGGTCCCTACTAGTGAAATTTTTAGGAATATATTTTCATAGTGGCATAACTTACTTTCCTTTATTAGGGGAAACAAGATTTGTACTCCCCTTCCTTATTGTCAAATAACTTGCTTTTCTCGATTATTGTATTTTTTTTTAATAAAATGTATGGTGGATATTTAATTCTGATGGAATACTTCTTTTTTTTTTTTTTTTCTTTGATAGGTGTAAATCTATATTATATATTGTCGTCGGTAGATTGTGATGAGTTATATCAATTGGTTTTAGTTTACTTTTAGTACTTTTTTAACCGGACATTCCTTTTTGTTTTAATAAAAGACTGTCATATCACCCACTGTCTAAATCTTTGGTGGAGATTAAAATCCACTACACATCATCATTCTATCTTCAAGAGAAACTAACCAATTTTGCAGTTGAAAAAGTATTAGAGGTAAGTCAAACCCTTATCACTTTAAGAGATAGGGGGCTCCAGGCCCTGCATAATAATGATATGATCAGCAGGTAAATTACACTAATCTCACTAAAGGTTTTCAGTAATTACATTTACATCTCCTCTAGTTTGGCATAAAACACTCACCTCCCCTAAAATGTAAATTATTTACATTGACCTCCCTATAAAAAAGTTATAATTTTTTTAATTTTTTTTTTCTATTTTACCATCCAATTAAACTATTGTCCATATATACCCCCTCTAATAGAAAATTTAATATTTATGAAAGCCTTTTTTTTTTTTTTTCTTTCCTTTTTTTAGGGGATTTTAAAAGCATTTTTTTAATCATCCATATCAGGTTAGTGTAAATGGTTTACATTTTAGAAGAGATGAGTTTCTTATTCTAAACTACAAGACAGGTGGATGTAATAAAATCCTCAGGAGAGGATTGTGCAATTTTCTCTATGATCATCACTAAAAGTAAATAATTGTAACAATAAAATATGAATAACTCATTTGACTAAGAGTAGCTAAATTAAACGAACCATATATAGAAAATCTAGGCACATTACCTAGCACCTGTAAAGTGATAAACCCCTTAACTTATCTGAAGAGTTACTCATCTAAAAGCATCACATCTAATTACCACGCAATTTACACTATGCAAAAGGCGTTAGTACTTAGTAATTTAGCCTTAATTGAATAAGTTTGAAAGTTAGAGAACTTAATTTTAATTGAACAAAAAGTGAAGATAGAGACATGAATTGAATTTCGCTCAAGAGCGTGCTTTGAAATTTAGCATTCAATTCTTGTTTTAAATCCTAAACCATAAGATTTGGAAAAAAAAAAACATTGAAATTAAAATCAACTAAATCTAAGGAATATACAATTAGAAATTGCTCCCTTTCTATTTCCCTTATGAGAATTCATCTCACTCTTTCCGCATGCTCCCTAAAAAAAAAGTAATGTTACTGTCATAATAATTTTTACAACATTTGAGGTGTCAAGTTTTTATTACCTCTCATTTGAATCCACTGCTCACTTCATTTTATTATTTACCATTAAGAACTTGTTACCTTAACAATTATAAAATATTTTGTAAAAGTGTTGTTTCTCAAAGTTATTGTAAAAAGAGAGAAAAAAGAAAAAAAGAGTAGTATACTAGTATTTATGAACTTTCTATATGAATCTTATCTTATTTCACCCCAAATGTAAATTTATGTACAATTTCTTGAAACTCCATCCTTCTTAATACAAATTTAATTTTTTAATAAATAAAATAAATCAATGAAAATAAACAAATCTAAATCTAGAATTTTTTTTTTTTGTTGAGAAACTCTAAATCTAGAACTTGATCAATGATCATCCAAAGACACTCTTAATCAGCCTTTTTTTGGGCCAAATATTCAATTTCTGGAAAATATATTATTGACAAGCATCTGCTTGAAGTTATTTAGTTAAGTAGAACCCTTTGAAACTTAAATTTGATAAACTTGAGATCCAAGTGAAAATCAAGTTTAGCAAACTCTAGTTCCAAGAAAATATCGCTCATATGGAATTTTTGATGAGGTATTTTTAAAATAAAAATTTCACACGAAACTCAAGTTTTGTCTATCAAACATATAATTTAAAATAGAGTCATGTTAATGAGTGCCCTTAAAAAATTTAGTAATAAATTATTTTTAAAAAGTTTTGATACTACTTTCATTGAGAAATATTAAAAAGTATAAAACAAGTCAATTGTTTTTTTTCCCATAAAAAATTTCTAAAAATATCTTCTAAATCTATACTCTTAGAGCATTCGTTAACATTTCCTTTTAAAGAAACTAGAAGTGATTTGGTCGAAATTTAAATTGTCTACCTGGTTTGAAATTTGACACTTTACCAATCTAAAGTTAACTAAGTTAAATTTCCAAAACCCACATCTTTTAAAAACAAGGTTAAACATATAATTTTGCTCCACTTTCATATTTCTTTCCAATAACACAAAAAAAGAAAAAAAAAAATCAAAATACAAGAGAAAATAAGATCAAAAGCTTGTTGGTAAAAATTTTTATTCAATGTCTTAGTATTTCAAACTTGCTTTTACATTCATTGCTTCAAATGCACAAAAATCCTAAACTAGAAACTTCCAAATCAACCTTAGACCCAATCACACCTAATGTCTTTGCCCTTGCTCAAAAGGAATGTGTGGATTCTTTCTTTTCATAGAATTCTTTTATTGGCTATGAAAATCTGCATAAACTTGGAATTTCCCAGCCCATTCAAGTCTTGCAGATATCCTGAATGTATATACCTTTAGTCTCTTTGTTTGTTCACCCCTCAATGATTGAGATGTTGGATTGATTCTCTTTTTGTATTACTTGCTTCATTTGGACCCTAGGTCGCTTTTAAAATTGTCCCTCTGTCCATCTGTTCAACTGGCTCTCAGGTCTAATAAAGCACTCATTTTTTGGGTCTTATGTATTTAGCAATGGCTTTGTCAAGGCTGTGTATGATTGAATGGAGAAAGAGATGGAACACTTTGTCAGGGTCTTCTGGTATTATACTGTCTGATGATTCACAATTTGTCAACGCAGCTAAAGTTGGACATGACTTAAGAAGGTCAATTGAGTGATATGACACTGGTGGTGAATTATCTTTTCTTGCTTCATCCACTTCCAGTCCATCTTGCCCAACTTGTTTGATTTTTGCATACACAAATCAACAAGAGCTGAGACATAATTTGATTGTCAAGGCTGGCAGCAAAATGTTAGATGTACAAAAGAGTTTACAAAAACGTTTTGTTCCCCTGTTTTGATGATAACAAATTTAACTAAATGTATCTCCAAGTAAGTTTTAAAATATGTATTTGGTTGTTTGTTTAAGGCATTTTGTTAAAGGAGAAAATTCTTCTCCAAACCAGTTTGGAGGAAAGTTCATTTAACTCATTACATGACAACTTGAACGATTATTTATATATACTTTTAGTCACATGACCTACTTAAAAGTCATGTGACTTGTTTTAATAAATCATTTTTTTTAATACAAGTGGATGGTCATGGCCTTATGGATTGAGGAAATTCCTTCAATACTTGGTTTAAACGAAAACTTTGTCTCACTCTATTGACATTATATCCTGATTCCTTCAAACTTAGCATAAATGCCAACTCCAAATCCTTCATCCAAACACACACAAGAATATTTCTTGAATGTGTTATTTTGGCTATAGTAGTAATAATATGTAAATTGTAATAACCCATAACTAAGTTGATTTTGAATATTATGCAAAAAAAAAAAAAAAAAAGTTGATCTTGAATAACTTTGTTTAATAGCTAATAGACTTAAGATGATACTCCCCCAGTTGATTTCTCCCTCACAGAGTGTTTTTGTCCCTGGTCGCCTGATTACTGATAATGTGTTGGTGGCATATGAAACCTTGCATGCTATGCATAATAGGCGGAGAGGTAAAAAAGGCTCCCTTGCTTTAAAACTGGATATCAATAAAGCTTATGATAGGGTTGAGTGGGGATTTCTAAAGGGAATTATGTCTAAATTGGGCTTGCCAGATAGGTGGATTGATAGAGTTATGTGTTGTGTGACATCTGCTTCTTTCTCTGTTCGCATTAATGGAAAAGTTTATGGTAACATTTGCCCTTCCAGGGGGCTTCGCCAGGGTGACCCTTTATCACCTATTTGTTCCTTCTCTGTGCAGAAGGATTTACATCCCTTCTTACTAGAGCCCAAAATGAAGGACGTATTCATGGGGTGGCCGTGTGTAGAAGAGCACCATGTATATCTCACTTGTTATTTGCTTATGACTCTCTATTGTTTTGTAAGGCTACAATGGGGGAGGTGCAGGTTATTACTGAACTTTTGCAGACATATGCGGATGCCTCAGGACAATGCATTAATTTTGAAAAATCCTCGGTTTATTTCAGTACAAACACAGCCACGGATTTGAGGGAGAGAATTAAAGTGGATTTGGGTGTCCGGGAGGTGGATAGGTTTGAATCTTATTTGGGGTTACCCACAATAGTTGGCCGGGCCAAATTTCAAACCTTTTCCTTCATTAAGGATAGGGTTTGGAAAAAGATTCAGGGTTGGAAGGGACAATTGTTGTCTAGAGCAGGAAAGGAAGTCCTTACTAAAGCCGTAGCGCAATCTATCCCTACCTATACAATGGGGGTATTTCTCCTCCCGGCGAAGCTTTGTAATGACCTAAATGCTATGTGTTCAAGGTTTTGGTGGGGGCAGATTGGTAATGAGAGAAAAATCCATTGGAAGAGCTGGGATGTACTAACGAAGCCTAAGAAGGAGGGGGGAATGGGATTCCGTGATTTACGGAATTTCAATCTAGCTATGTTGGCCAAGCAAGGTTGGAGACTTATGCAGGATGAAGACTCCTTAGTATATGGGTGTTTTAAAGCCAAATATTTTCCACGTGGTTGTTTCTTAGAAGCGTCGGATGTGCCCAATAGCTCCTTTGTGTGGAAAAGCTTATTGGCAGCTCAACCTTTACTGAAGAAAGGTAGTTGTTGGAGAGTTGGGAACGGCAACTCTATTCGGATCATGCAGGACAAGTGGATTCCTAACCACCCCACCAACCAGGTATTACTGCCCCGTACTGATGTTGATAGTGAAGAGAGAGTGAATGTGCTAATAGATGAGACAGAGCATATGTAGGACCGGGGTTTGATCGAGGGAAAATTTGCTAGGGACGATGCGGAAGCCATATTGCGTAACCCCTTGAGCAGAAGAAATGTTCCAGACATGGTGGTGTGGTCTCCTAATAAAGACGGTATTTACTATGTTAAATCGGGGTATTATATTACCAGGTTGCTAGCCAAAGAGATGAATGGTATGGAAGGAAGTTTGAATGGGCAGAATAGGGGATTGCTATGGCCAAGATTGTGGAAACTCAGATTACCAAATAAGATCAAATTATTTGGGTGGAGGGCATGCCATAATATCCTGCCAACGAAAGATAATTTGGTTCGGCGAAGAGTTATAGAGGACAGCATGTATGAGCTCTGTTACCAAGGATCGGAATCAGGTCTCCATGTTTTATGGGAGTGTGGAGTAGCTAAGGATGTTTGGGCGGGTAGCATGGGAAGATTGCAGAAGAGTGTGTGTGGGCAAATGGACTTTAGCCATTTGTTTGTGATTTTGTTGAACAGGTTGTCAAGGGAGGAGCTCGAAACCTTTATGGTTCAGTGTTGGCTCATCTGGAACCAACGAAACTCTGTTCTACATGGAGGCAAGTTACAGGATCCCTCTAGACTTATTCAGCGAGTTGCGGACCTGTTGAACGAGTTTAATAAGGCACAAGAACAGCTGCATATCTCCTCTCTTATCCATCCAGTGCAACAATGGGAGCCACCTATGGGTTTGTCTTATAAGGTAAATGTCGACGCGGCAATGTTCGCAGATATAAAAGCTTCCGGCATTGGGGTGGTGGTGCGCAACGAAAAGGCAGAGGTCATGGCATCTCTAACTGCTAAAGGACCACCGGTACAAGATAGTGAGGAGGCGGAAGTTCTTGCTTGTCGGAAAGCATTGGAGTTCGCAGTAGATGCAGGCTTCATGGATGTGGTGTTAGAAGGGGACAACATGAATGTGATGAGGTCTATTTCATCTGGAAGTGCAAACAGATCATAGTTGGGCCATATTTTTGAAGATATTCAGTGTCTTGCAATAGGTTTAAGGAGTTTCTCTGTCAACTTTGTTAAGCGCAGTGCAAACACTGTTGCTCACTCACTAGCCCGTTTTGCTAGGAACGTTGATGATGAACTGGTTTGGTTGGAGGAATCTCCACCTCCAGCTCTTCAAGCTCTGTATACTAACTCTCTTTGTCTTAACCAATGAATGATATTGCATTCCGTCTTCAAAAAAAAAAAAAAATTGGCAACCAAGGAGTCACCTACGGCCCCTACGAGTGAAATTTTTAGGAATGTATTTTCGTAGTGGCATTACTTACTTTCCTTTATTAGGAGAAACAAGATTTGTACTCTCCTTCCTTATTGTTTGACAACTTGTTTTCCTCGATTGTGTGTTTTTTTTTTTTTTAATGTATGATGGTTTTCGATGGAATATTTTGATATATATATATATATATATTGTTGTCATATTTGATTGTGATGGATTATATCAGTTTAAGTGAAAAAGGGCTTCAGACCTTGCATAATTATGACATGATCAATAGATAAATTACACTAATCTTGGGATTTTCAATTATTACATTTACCTCTCCTCTTGTTTGTCATAAAACACTCATATCTCCTAAAATGCAAACTATTTACATTAACCTCCCTTGAATGATTAAAAAAGTTTTACTTTTACCTCCTCTAACAAAAAATTCAGTACTTATGAAAGCCTCTTTTTTTATGGGGATTTTAAAAGCATTTTTTTTAATCATCCATGTTAGGCTAGTGTAAATGGTTTACATTTTAGGAGAGATAAGAGTCTTATTCCAAACTAGAAGAGAGGTGGGTGTAATAACAAATCCTTAGAAGAGGTCAGTGCAATTTTCCCTATGATCATCACTAAAAGTAAATAATTGTAACAATAAAATATGAATAACTCATATTAAACCAAGAGTAGCTAAATTAAATGAACCATATATAGAAAATATAGGCATATACCTTGCACTTGAAAAGTAATATACCATTTAACCTATCCAAAGATTAAGTTACTAATCTAAAAGCATCACATCTAATTACCATGTGTTGCGGGGAAAATGATGCCTCTATCTAAGATGTTGGGAAACTAAGCCGAAACTCGACTATGGGCTCTTGAGATGGTACCCAAAGGCTTTCGGTGTGATGACAAAACCTATCCAAGCAAGAAACAAAGGCTGCACATGACAAAATAGCAACAAAAGCCCAATGAAAAACACGTTATAATACTTAATTAGTACATTAATAGTCCTGGTCTGATAGTTCAAATCAGTCTTCTAGTGGTATGGTATTATCTCTAGCGATAGGATAATTTCATATTAGTAAGTGTGTTTACATAATAAAAATCATTTTTTTTTCCTTATTATTATTAAGTCAACGTAAAAGAAAACTTTCATAGTTTCCAAAATATTATGGCCTTCATCATAATAATACTAAATAAGGATTAAAGGCTTCTTAGTTACAAATAAAAGAGGAAAAATAGGGTGGGATGAAGGGAGAGAGAGATCCCAGCTCAGTGCAGCAAGTATTAAACTAAGATTTTGATGAGTGGGTGTTTATAAGGCATGAACGAGGTGAATGTGGGCTGTTTTGAGTGAGTGGAATAAAATTAACACTGAGATTGAAGCCTTTTGTGAGTAATCGGCTGTTTGTGACTAGTTGGAAGACATTTATGAGCTGTGATTGTGTAGGAGGGGAGAAGAATATCTGGGATTAGATGAGTGTAGGCTAAAGATGATGAGTTGTGAGCTTACGGAGAGCTAAACCACCAGCAAAAAATGGCAAACGAATCCAAAGTCTCAAAGGGGTGTGGCTGTTTGTTTGCAGGCTGAGATGCTTATGCTTTTATAATGGACCTTAGAGAAGCATTAATTAACAAGAATCCAAAAAACGTAGGTCTAATTTAAGGGAGCCTTGATAGCTGAATTAATAACCTGGATTTGGCCTTAAAATGGGAGATTTGCTTTTAGGGTTGTTTTGCTTCTTTGGACAATGTCACACATGGGTAGTATTTGGGGTAATCTTGCATTAAATGCTAAGATTGCTAAGATTGTATTCAGCCAATGGGATTAAGGCTAGTATTAAAGAAGAATCCTAGTGTTGCAACTGAGATTTAGACCCTAGGAAGTAAGATTCAACACCCCGAGCCATGTGTCAAAATTTAAGCCCACTTCAAAGGGTTCTGCTAGAGATCCATTTTATGCCCTCCAAACCACATGTTCCCAATTTTTCCCCTTTAGGATTCATGAGCTTGGCACATGAATCACATCTTGGACGTTTTTAACATTTATAGCATCAATTTGTTGAAATTTGGATATTTTAGTTTTAGCTCCCCTTCCACTGAAGGTGCAGTCTTGAGGAAGATGATGGAGTCCCATCATCCTTTAGACTTCAGCTGATATAGCAGCCCTTGGGCACTGTTCACGTTAGGTAGAGAGTTGCAGAAAAACTGATGGAACAACCCCTAGTTCATCCTCAAAGGCTTGGTTCTCTTGTAGGGGTCTCTAGTTGCTTCACTAGGGATGAACAAGGGCTGGTTGCCCACTTTCAAGCCTCTTGCTGGAACCTTTTTGGGCTGGAATTTTGCTCCATTTCAGCACTTTCAATTGGGTCACATGGCCCTTTCTTTGCTTGGGCTTGTTCCCTATTCCATGAGAGTTTTGGGCTTACAAAATGGGCATTAAAGACATGCTTTGCCATGAGTTTTTTACTCCTCATGGGCTTTAGTTGTTAATAGAAATAAAATGAATCCATGAGCTTTAATAAATATTTATGATAGATTTTGGGTATTAATTTCCATGGGCTTTAAAGAACAAATTGTATAGTTTCTCCTAATTTTTGCTATGAATTTCTTTGTAAATGATATTTTCTTTGGGGCTTTTTAAGTAATGACCTCCAATATTTTTCTTGAAAATAATATTTACCATGGGTTTTTAAATAAATATGGTAACAACCACTATAATGGAATAATGTGATGTTCTCATGAGTTTCTCTAGAGATAATCATAATGGACATGTAGGATGAATAATTACCATGAGTTTTGGTAATAAATATTATGAATATTGTGATGTAAGATAGATAGTGAACACGAGTTTATAATAAGAAATAAATAAATGTCATGGGTCTAATAATCATAACTTTCCATGAGCTTTTATACGATAATTGCCATGGGTTTTGAGAATAGATATTCATAAATTTCATAAGCTTGTAATATTACAGTAATATGTTTAAGAATCTAAAGTATTGTTTCATTATTGGACTTTCAAGTGAAATAATTATGATATAGTATTTTGTCAAGTATTAATAACTTTGGGCTTTTGATAGAATAGTGTCAAGTAGTTAGCTTGAGCTTTTAATAGTACCAACGTAAATTGGGCTTTTGATGTTGCCAATGAGAATTGGGTTTTGATATTGCCAATGAGAATTGGGTTTTAAATATTGTCAATGAGAACTAGGCTTTGATATTGTCGATGAAAATTGAGCTTTGATGTTGCCAATGAGAATTAGACTTTGATATTACCAATGTGAATTGGGCTTTGGATAGATAAATTGCCATGGGTTTAAATCATGGACTTTGATCATGGATTTGAATTCCATTGATAAAATTGTTTTGCCATGGACTTGAATCATGGGCTTTTCAAATATTACCAAGTATAAGTATTCTTGGGTTTTAAATAGAATAGGATTATTGGGTTCATAGGGCCGGTTTTAGGCTTAGATAGATGATAATAATAAAATTGGACAAAATATGAGTTTTTGGACTTTTTGTGATAATTTATATCATAACCCAATTTAAGATATGAAACAGTTGTTATAATAGAGCAAAAAATATTTGGGAAAACTCAATAACTTATTAGTGGTATTTGAAAATAAATAGGTGATACTCAAATAAAATTAGATGTAAAAAAAAAAAAAATTACCCTAACATCACGCAATCTACATTATGCAAAAGGTGTTAGTAGTTAGTAATTTAGCCTTAATTTAATAAATTTGAAAGTTAGAGCACTCATTCTTTTTTATGAGAGGACTTAATTCTAATTGAACAAAAGTCAAAATAGAGACATGAAATTAAATTTTACTCAAGAGGGTGCAGTTTGTAACTTAGCATTAAAATTTTATTTTAAATCCGAAACCAAAGATTTGAAAAAGAAATATTCAAATTAAAATCCACTAAATTTAAAGAATACATGATAAGAAATTGCTCCCTTTCTATAGCCCTCATAAGAATTCATCTCACTATTTCTGCATACTCCCTAAAAAAAGAGCAATGTTACCATTGTAATAATTTTCACAACATTTGAGTTGTTAGATTTTTAGGAATTTCATTTGAATCCACTACTCACATCTTTTTATATTTACCATAAGACCTTGTCACCTTGACAAGTATAAAATATTTTGTAAAAGTGTTGTATCTCTAAATTTATTGAAAAAAAAAAAAGAAAAAAAAAAGAGTAGTATTTATGAACTCTCTAATGAATCTTATCTTATTTCACCCCATATATAAATTTATGTACAATTTTTTTGAAACCTCGTCTTTCTTAATACAAACTTACTTATTTTAAAATAAAATAAATCAATTGAAATAAACTAATCTAAATCTAGGACTTGATCAATGATCATCCGAAGACATTCTTAATAAGCCTTCTTTTTTTTTGCCAAGTACTCATTTTTTTGTAAGATATATTATTGAGATGCATTTGCTTGAATTTATTTAGTTATGTAGACCCTTTTGAAACTCAAGTTTACTAAACTTGAGATCCAAGTAAAAATCGAGTTTAGCAAACTTTAGTTCTAATGTAATATTTTAAAATAAAATATTCCATGCACACGAAACTCAAGTTTAGTCTATCAAACACTTAATTTAAAATAAGGTCATGTTAATGAGTGCGCTTAAGGCATTTAGTAATAAACAATTTCAAGAATGTTTTGATATGAATTTCATTGAAAATATTAAAAAGTGTAAAAAAAGTCAATTTTTTCCCATAAAAAATGTTTGAAAATATCTCTTAAACCAATACTTTTAGGATATTTGTTAACTTTTCCCTTTAAAATAAAAACCTCAGTCTCTCCTCTCTTTGCAATTTTTCAAGTGAAACTCCCTAGAATTTTTTTTTTTTTTTTTTCAAGTAGAACTTGAGTTTACTAACTAAATAACTTCAGGAAAAAAAAATTCAGTAATATTTTTTTAATTACAAAAACTGAATATTTGGGCCAAAAAAAAAAGCCCATAATCTAAATAAATCAAACTAGGAATTTATGTTTTTTTACCCTATTCCCTTGTGTTATTTGCTTTAATTTTTAAATTTTTTTTAAAGCCATTTAATTGATATGCATAATTAAATTGACATGACATGAATTACTATGACTAACAAGTAAATATGACAAGCCTAAGTGGCATTCAATAAATATGACACCATAGGTTAAAAAAAAAAAAAATGTGGCATTCAATAAGCATATTGGCATTGGACATAAATAAAATAGCTTGTACTCACATATAGTATAATTAAGTGGATATAATTTAGCTACCAAGTAACCATCCCTCAAAATAAGGAGATAGCCCTATAGGTTTTTATTTTTCTTTTAATCACTCACAACCCTACTTCTCTGAATATTTTATAGGGATATATATATATATATACTCTCTTATTCTCTTTAATATTTTTTCTTAAATGTTTGGTTTCAAAAAAACATTTTGTAATTTAAATTTTGGATCAAGTAGAAGTTCTCAATATTTTCTTTTTTTATATGTATAGATCAATAAATAAATAAAAAGTATACAATGAAACAAAGATCTAAAAAAAAAAAACTATTAAATTGATTTCTTATGTGTTTATGTTTAAGTTTTTTTTTTAAAAATAATTATTCAATTCCTTCTTTCTCCATCAAAAAAAAAATGAAATTGCTTCCAAATTCTTCTTTGTTAGCACGAATTCAAATAATAATATATAAATTATATAAATAAACAAATACCCACAAGTTTTACAATACCTTAATTTTAAGAAAGTGAGAGATTGATATGTATATTGAAGAGAGAAAAAACAAACGAGATAGAGGGGAAGAGAGATCTTACCTCAAATCGAAAGATGACTTAGTACAAAAGGAAAATAAAAATGGGTTTGAATGTATATGAAGAGAAGAAAAAGAAAAGAGTGGAGGGAAAGTAAAAACATAAAAATCTCCATCCCCGTCTTGATGGAAAGAAGAGTCCCACCAGATGAAAATCAATAAATTTGATCTGTTTAGAATGGATCTAGAGCTAGTATTTGTGGGTCACAAATTTCGACAATAAGAGGCAATGAACGACACAACTTTTAAATCAATCATAATTCATATTACTTTCCAAATTAAAAATATGAAAACAGGGTAGAAAATATTTAAAGGAAAAAAAAGAATTTAATTTTTTAATTTATACAATTTTTAAATATTTGATATTTTCTTTAATTTTTAAAATTTTTTTAAAGCCATTTAATTGATGTGGCATAATTAAATTGACATGACATGAATTACTACGACTAACAAGTAAATATAATAAGCCTATGGCATTCAATAAATATGACGTAATAGGTTGAAACTCTCTTAAAAAAAAATAGCATTCAATAAGCCTATCAAAATTGGATATAGACAAAATTGCTTGTACTCAGATACAGTATAATTAAGTGGTTATAATTTAGCTGCCAAGTAACCATTCCTCTAAATAAGGAGATAGCCATATAGATTTTTAAAGCCATATATATATATATATATATGGAGATAGCCATATAGATTTTTAAAGCCATATATATATATATACACACACACACACTCTCTTATTCTCTTTTTTTTTTCTCTTTGTCTAATATTTTTTCTTTAAATGTTTGATTTCAAAAAACATTTTGTAATTTAAATTTTGGATCAAGTAGAAGTTCTCAATATTTTCTATTTTTATATGTATAGATCAATAAAAAAATTATAAAAATGAAATGAAGATAAAAAAAACCACTAAATTGATTTCTTATGTGTTTATGTTTAAGTTTTTTTTTTTTTAAATAATTATTCAATTCCTTCTTTCTCCATCAAATAAAAAAATGAAATTGCTTCCAAATTCTTCTATTTTAGGACGAATTCGACTAATAATATATAAATTATATAAATAAACAAATACCCACAAGTAGTTTTACAATACCTAAATTTTAAGAAAGGGAGAGATTGATATGTATATTAATATTGAAGAGAGATAAAACAAACGAGACAGAGGGGAAGAGAGATGAGTCCAAAAGAAAATAAAAATAGGTTTGAATATATTTGAAGAGAAGAAAAAAAAAAAAAAGAGTGGAGGAAAAGTAAAAAACATAAAAATCTCCATCCCTCCTTGATGGAAAGAAGAGTCGCACCAGTTGAAAAAATAATAATAATAATTTGATCCGTTTAGATTAGATTTAGAGCTAGTATTTGTGGGTCACAAATTTTGGCAATAAATTCAACAGGGAGATTGAAAATTTTCCTCTTTATTTACTGTGTTGAACCATGGAGTTGAAAAATTCAGTCTCCAAAATTCTTATTCCTCACCAAATGCCAGCTCCAAATCCCTCACCCCAACACACACAGGAATATTTCTCAAATGTGTTATTTTGGCTATAGTAGTTATAATATGTAAATAGTAATAACCCATAGCTAAGTTAATTTTGAATAACTTTGTTTAATTGGCAACCATGGAGTCACCTACGGCCCTTACCAGTGAAATTTTTAGGAATGTATTTTCGTAGTGGCAGAACTTACTTTCCTTTATTAAGAGAAACGGGATTTGTACTCCCCTTCCTTATTGTCAAATAACTTCTTTTTCTTGATTGTTTTATTTTTTAAAAATGTATGATGGGTATTTAATTTTGATGGAATATTTTGATATATATATATATATATATATATATAAATTTATTGTTATCGGTATTTGATTTTGATGGATTATATCAGTTTAAGGATAAGGGGCTACAAACCCTGCATAATTATGGTATGATCAGCAGATAAATTACACTAATATAGTAGTTTTCATTTATTATATTTATCTCCAAGGACGGAGCCAGAACTTTGAGTTAGGGGGCAGCTTTATTGTTAACTATGTCTACCATTTTGTGTGTGTGTGTGTGTGTGTGTGTGGGGGGGGGGGGGGGGTAAGAACAAAATTATTTTTGTTTAGAGTTTTTTAAAGGACATGGTTGTTTATTGTGGATAAAATTAGTTAATTGAGTTTAATTTTTTTAGTTTTAGTATTGGTAATTTTTGTTGTTAAGCTATTTTTTGGGCTTGTATATATATTTTTTTAATTTTAGATCTATAAATTTTTTTTACAGTCACTAAAATTAGAAAAATTCTAGACTTATAAGATTTTTTTAAATTTTTTTATATAAATTACTAAAATGATAAGTCTTTACTAGTAAGCAAAAAAAATGAAGTAAGTATTATAAACCCAGTTTAAAACACTAATATTACTATTTTCGTGTGTGTTCTAATAAGTATTATTGTTTACTAAAAAAAAAGTGAGCGGTGAGTCCATTATGCGAAATAATAAGAATTTGCTACTAAAATAGTTTGTAAAAATGTTGTAAAAAAGTTTATGAGTATAAAATTATACTTAAAAGAATCAATGATATTGTTTAAGGGATACAAAATATATTTTTATATAACAAAATTGCTAAAATTAGTACACACACACATATATATAATAATATTTTATAAAAAAATTTGGGGAGGGGGGGGGGGGGGTGGGGAGCCATTGCCCCCCTATTCCAATTATAGTTCCATCCCTATTTACCTCTCCTCTAGTTTGGCACAAAACAAAATGTAGTTTTAATTTTACCTCCTCTAACAGAAAATTTAGTATTTATGAAAGCCTCTTTTTTTAGAGGGATTTTAAAAGCATTTTTTTAATCATCCACGTCAGGTTAGTGTAAATGGTTTACATTTTAGGAGAGATAAGTGTCTTATTCCAAACTAGAAGAGAGGTGGGTGTAATAACAAATCCTTAGAAGAGGTTAGTGCAATTTTCCCTATGATCACCACTAAAAGTAAATAATTGTATCAATAAAATATGAATAACTCATATTCGATCAAGAGTAGCTAAATTAAATAAACCATATATAGAAAATATAGGCATATTACCTTGCACCTAAAAAGTAATATATCATTTAACTTATCCAAAAATTAAGTTACTAATCTAAAAGCATCACATCTAATTACCACGCAATCTACTTTATGCAGAAGGTGTTAGTAGTTAGTAATTTGGCCTTAATTTAATAAATTTGAAAGTTAGATGACTTCATTCTTTTTTATTAGAAGACCTAATTCTAATTGAACAAAAGTCAAAATAGAGACATGAAATTAAATTTTACTCAAGAGGGTGCAATTTGTAACTTAGCATTAAAATTTTATTTTAAATCTGAAACCAAAGGATTTGAAAAAGAAATGTTCAAATTAAAATCCACTAAATTTAAGGAATACATGATAAGAAATTGCTCCCTTCCTACACCCCTCATAAGAATTCATCTCACTATTTCTGCATGCTCCCTACAAAAAGAGCAATGTTACCGTTGTAATAATTTTCACAACATTTGAGTTGTCAAGTTTTTTTTTTTTTTTTTTTTTTTTTTTTTTTTTTTTTTTTTGAGAAACAAGACATTGATTATTATTAAGAAACAGACAAGTCTGCCTAATAAACATCAACACAATGGAATGGAACATCTCCATCTAAACAGAAAAAAATATGACATGACATCTATGTCTAGCAAGGTTATGAGCTACATTGTTACCGTCTCTACCAACATGTTGAAACTTAACCTAATTGTTAGAGATATATATTAATCATATTAGCCCAATGTAACAGGCTCAAGCCCAGTCCTACTTGTACTAGCAATCTAGGGTTTAGTCGCCTATATATACTTATGTTATGATTCATTGTAACACAGGTTATTGTACTACACTCTTACATAATAAAGATGTAGCACTTAAGGGATTCCTCCGTGGATGTAGGCCGTCAAGGCTGAACCACGTAACCCTCGTGTTCTCAATATTCCTATTCTATGCTTCCTCTTCCGCATTCACTCTAGCATATACAATATGGTATAATACATTGCATTTTCTAATATCATTTTTAACATGGTATCAGAGCCAAACTCCGTTCTTGGCATTAAACAAACATCTCTACACAGCAAAGAAGATTCTCACGTGCATACCACCATCTGAAGTCACACATGTTTGTTTGCTGGATCCAGACTCTACAGCATCTCGTAGCCACCATGGCTCTGTGCTGTGTCAAAATCCAACAACCAAGCAAGCCATGGCTTAACTTATCAGATCTGCGCAAATTCATGCTTCACCTATTGAAACCAACACCACAGACGTGCTCCACAACCTCCGGCGACCAAAACCCAGAAATCCGGTCACCCGAAGCCTTGCCACGCACCTCCACACGCCACAATTGTCACTAGTAAATCTCCCACGTGCGTCAGATTCCTGATTTCCAGATCGTCTTCTTGGTACACGTGCCGCCCCTACGGCCTCCTCGTCAACCGATCTACAGAACCTGAAATTTTGGCCGCCATCAAACCATACACGCGCTCTCACACGCCTCAGGATTTTTGGTATCTACTCCATGCGTCGATGGACTTCCCATGCGCCGAAGAACTCACCTGATGTCATCTGATGACATCATCTTGCCACGTCAACGCCATGCAAGCCTTTGCCATGTCAGCCCTAATCCAGGTTAACACCACGTCATTAGGATGACGTCACCATCTCTGCTGCCCAATCCGTGACTCAACCCGAAAACCCGGAGCCGACCCGAACCAGTATATGTTGACTTTGACCCTGAACAGTTGACTTTGACTTTTGCGTTGACCTTTAACCAAAAGTTAAAATTTTCAAAAGGGCCTGTCTTGCTCAGTTTTTCGCGTAGATTCCAATTTTGGACTCCATTTCTTCATTTGAAGCTCCAAAATTGGTGAATTGGCACATTCTTCATTGTGGTTTCTTCAAAGGCATTCTTCAAGTGATCTTCTCATGCTTATCCAACCTCAAGCCTTCATCGAGCTTCCACCTTGAGTTTGAGGGAGGGTGTTAGAGATATATATTAGTCATATTAGCCCAATGTAATAGGCCCAAGCCCAGTCCTACTTGTACTAGTAGTCTAGGGTTTAGTCGCCTATATATACTCATGTTAGGCTTCATTGTAACACAGGTTATTGTACTACACTCTTACATAATAAAGATGTAGCCCTTAAGGGATTCCTCCGTGGATGTAGGCCGTCAAGGCTGAACCACATAACCCTTGTGTTCTCAATGTTCCTATTCTATGCTTCCTTTTCCGCATCCATTCTAGCATATACAACATGGTATAACACATTGCATTTGCTAATATCATTTTTAATACCAATTAAGCCAATCTGCACAAGCTTGGGCCTCCCTAATTAGCAAGCCGAAGGGAGCAAAGGTAAGTGACTGATCCGTTAAGGCTCTCATAACAATGTCGGAGTCACCTTCGAAGATAATCCTGTCATAACTCAGTTCTAGAGCAAGTTCAATGGCTCGAGTGGCTACCAGAGCCTCTATATCCACAACTAAAATAGAAAGCTGAACATTCTGTGTTAAAGAAACCATAACCAAATCTCAGCTGTCACGGATTATCACACCTATACCTGCTCTACCATCATCCTGAAAAATTGCCACATCGAAATTAGCTTTGTACCAGTCTAGCGATGGTGGTAACCACCTTACACATGGTCTGACCGAAGGTGCTGCTGTTGTTTTCTTTGGCTATGCAAACTGGTACTCCATCAGAGCTTCAAAAGCTCGCTGTGCTATAAGGTTTAAGGGAAAACCAAGTGGGGATGTTCGTGCTTTGTTTCTTTGGTACCAGATCGTCCAAATTTGCACAGCAAACAGCTCAACGCTGCAACCCAACTCAAAGACATGGAGGAGCAGTTGAGGGAAGTCTTGGAAGGTCGTTTGTTCTCTAAAACTCCATTGAGGGTCTTCAGCCCATACCTGTGCAAGGTTCGGACATGACCATAATGAATGAAGAACATCTTCATTATGCTATACACAGAGCGTAGCTAGGGTCATCCACCACACAGCGGCGCAGTAGATTGGTCATTGTTGGGATGGCATTTTTGCAAGCTCTCCAAAGAAAATTCTTGATTTTCTCAGTAGGCATACTATGAATTTTCCTTGAAACCTATACCACCTTCGGATTTCAGTTCACACAGATCCTCCCATTTGATCCAATGAATTTTCCTATGATCTCCTCTTTGTCCCCAACCAAAACCATGAATAAGCTTCTCAATTTCATGACAAAGGCCAAGTGGGAGCTTGAAGCAACACATTGTATATGTTCGAATAGCTTGGACCACTGCCTTAATCAACACTTTTCTCTCTACTTGTGATAGTAGGCTGATATCCAGCACCTTTTGCATTAATTTTTGTTGGACCTGCAAAACAATAAGCTATCATCTACAAACGGGTTAGTTTTAGGCTTCTTCTACTCAAAGCAAAGCCATGTATGGAGCCCTCATTTATTGCCTTCAAAATAAGATTGCTAAGGCCTTCCGTGCATAACAAAAATAGAAATGGAGATAGGGGATCGCCTTGGCGAATTCCCCTTGTAGGATTAATCAAACCCTTTGGTTCACCATTCACCAACACCGAGTATGAAACTGTTTTGACACAAACCATCATGAGGGCAATCCATCTTTCATTAAACCCTAATTTTCTCATTACTTTCTCCACAAAAAAACACCACTCCACTCTATCATATGCCTTACTAAAGTCTAATTTTATCGCCATATAACCTAATTTCTTAGATTTGTGAGTATGCGTACTATGAAGTGTTTCAAAAGCAACAAGAATATTATCTGAAATCAAGTAGTTTTTTGTGAAGGCATTTTGGTGTTCAGTTATGATTGAGGGTAGGATTTTTTTTTTAACCTATTCGCAAGGACTTTTGAAAAAAATTTATGAAGGACATTACAAAGGCTAATAGGACGATAATTAGAGACAATAATGAGATTTTTAATTTTTGGGATTAAAGTTATGAATGTATGGTTTAGGGGATGGGGTAAGGTGACAGAATTTAAATATGACAAGATAGTTTTTGTGACATCATCACCTACAAGACCTCAATAATTTTGATAGAAGAGAGGGAGCATACTGTCGAGGCCAAGAGCTTTTAACAAGGCCATTTGTTTCAATGCTACTTCTAGTAGTCCTCATTTGAATCCACTACTCACATCTTTTTTAAATTACCATTAAGAACTTGTCACCTTGACAAGTATAAAATATTTTGTAAAAGTGTTGTATCTCTAAAGTTATTGTAAAAAGAAAAAGAAAAAAAAAAGCAGTATTTATAATGAATCTTATCTTATTTCACCCCATATATAAATTTATGTACAATTTTTTTGAAACCTCATCTTTCTGAATACAAATTTACTTATTTTTAAATAAAATAAATCAATGGAAATAAACAAATCTAAATCTAGGACTTGATCAATGATCATCCAAAGACATTCTTAATAAGCCTTTCTTTTTTTGCCAAGGACTCTTTTTTTTTTTTAAGGATATATTATTGAGATGCATTTACTTGAAGTTATTTAATTTTGTAGACCATTTTGAAACTCAAGTTTACTAAACTTGAGATCCAAGTGAAAATCGAGTTTAGCAAACTTCAATTCTAAGCAGATAACACTTACGTGGATATTCTAATATAGTATTTTAAAATAAAATATTTCACACGAAACTCAAGTTTAGTCCAAAAAAAAAAAAAAAAAAAACAAAACTCACCAAAAGCAAAACACAAACGCCACACCCAAATGGTCTCTTAGTAATAAACAATTTCAAGAAAATTTTGATATGAATTTCATTAAAAATATTAAAAAGTATCAAAAAAAGTCAATTTTTTCCCATAAAAAATGTTTAAAAATAACACTTAAACCAATACCCTTAAAATATCCATTAATTTTTCCCATTAATTACAAAAACTGAATATTTGGACAAAAAAAAACCCATAATCTAAATAAATCAAACTAGGAATTTATTTATTTTACCTTATTCCCTTGTTTTTCTTTTGAGTTTTGACGCCGACTCAAACATTTACGAGTCCGAAGCGATATAGGAAAAAGTTTCTCAGAGTCCGAACCAAACACGACAAAGATTGATGATATAAATACCTCACTACCTTCGCTCTTTTTCTCACGCCTTCAATCTCTCTCTCTCTCTCTCTCTCTCTCTCTCTTTTTGTGTTTGTGTGAAAACGATATATTGACAATGTCTTCGGTGAAGAAGGTGACGCTGAAGAGCTCAGATGGCGAGATTTTCGAGGTGGAAGAGACTGTGGCGATGGAGTCACAGACGATAAAGGGCTTGATCGAAGATGACTGTGCCGACAATGCAATCCCATTGCCTAACGTAACAGGCCACATACTTTCACTCGTCATCCAGTACTGCAAGGAGCACACGTCCTCCTCTGACTCTAACTCTTCCAAGTCCAATGAGGAGCTCAAGGCCTGGGATACCCAGTTCATCAAAGTTGACATGAACGTCCTCTTTGATCTCATCATGGTATGTATACAAAACCAAACCGTTTCTTTCATTCTTTCTTTTCAAGAAAGACCCTTTTGGCCATTCACTCTGCTTTCACTTTTTATGTTACTGTATTTCATTGATTGTTTTTCTTTTTGGTTGCCATGATTTTTTTTTTGGTTGGGTTTTTTTTTGTTGGGTTTTCTTTTTGCTTTCACTTTTGATGTTACTCTCTTTCATTCATTGTGTGCGTTTTATTTATTTTGGGTTTGCTATGCAATCTTTGCTGCTGTTTCTTTTTTTTTTTAAAGATTGTTTTTATTTGGGGCTTTGTTTGGATGCTGAGAAAACAAGAGAGTGACGACTGAAGAGGAAAAACATGGGAGTTTGAGGAAAAACTGTTTTCTTTGATTAGTATTTTGTGGGGGTATGCATAGAACGTGAAAATTTTGGAAAAATAAAAGTTTATAATGAGCTGAGAAGAAAAAAGATGGGGAATTTTAGCCCATTGAGTTATAAAATAAAAATAAAAAAAGGGGAGAGAGAGAGAGAGATTTTTTGTTGGATGCTATTGATCTCTGCCCCTGCAATTTTGCTATATGTTAAAGTTGTGTTCTTGTAATATTTCATGTAATTATTGGTTGGTGTGTCCTGTTGTTAAGGATTTTGGTGAGTTATGCTTTTTTTCATGAATTGTTTGTTTGGTTGTGGAGAATCTGTCTCTTTTATTTATTTATTTATTTTCTTTCAGGGGCAGAGAAAATTTTGGAATATATTGATTAATGTGGGGTTGCTATTTAGGTGCTATTGAGACAGCATGATTGGTTTTATTTTGGCTTTAATTAATGAATTTAAAACAAACATTTAGAGGTTGAAGCTCTGTAATGTATTTTATCTTGTCGGATGTCATTTAATTACAAAAGATTGCTTGCTACAACGGGTAACAATTGTTGTTCAATAATGATACCAATTCTCATTGCTTTTAGTTTTATTTTGTTGGGTTATTTTTTGGGTGTTGAACACATTTTAGTTTCTCTTTCTCATGTGTTGCCTTTTCTCTGGATGGTTGACGAATTGTATTTAGAACCTTGAAGCTTAACTGATTACACTCATTGCTAGTTGCTATTTAGTCATGAATCTATGTGGTGTCAAGAAATAATTTTTTGTATATTATATGTTGTGTTGTGTTACAATTTGTGCTTTAGAATCTTTTTGGTCTTTGTTGAGTAATGCACTTTGTAGGAAGTATATTGACTGGTTTCATGTATTTTCACTCTTATTATCATACATTATCTTTATCTTCTCTAATTTTTTATTCATTTTCTTAATTGGATTTGTGTTCCCTTTGTTCCAATTTCAGGCGGCCAACTATTTGAACGTTAAGGGGCTATTGGATTTAACTTGCCAGACTGTGGCAGACATGATAAAGGAAAAGACTCCAGAACAGATTCGTGCGATGTTCAATATTGTGAATGATTTCACTCCAGAAGAAGAAGAGGAGGTTCGAAGGGAGAATGCGTGGGCATTTGAGTGAAAGAAATAGAGTAGTTTCCCTTCTTTTCTATATATATTTTAGGTTTTTTCTTTTTTTCTTTTTTTTAGAGGAGGTTCGGCCTTTTTTTTTTTTTTTGTCTCAAGCAGTAATAATAGGTTTTGACGAAGGAAGTTTATGTTGTTATGATTTTAATTAACCTTAAATACGTAGCTTAATTTACTTTGTGGTCAAAATGTGTTAAGATTACTTATCATAACAATGTAGGTTTTTTTGATGTCAAAATGTGTTAAGATTACTTATCATAACAAAGTTACTTATCATAACTTTGTGGTCAAAATTATATGCTTAAGAGCTCATTTTGATGTCATCTTCTATTATTTGGCTTGCATGGCAATATCTTATATTTGTCATATGTATTATGCTGATCTAAATAAAATGAAATTTAATTTTGGGTGAGATATAATTTTATGTGATAATGTGGATGCGTCTTCTTTGCTTGTGAGTTTATGCCCCATACCACATAGCTTGGGTGACGCCATGTGTGATAATATTGATGGGTCACCGCTTTGTAAGTTGATTGATGGAAATTTTATAAGTGTTTCTTTTCCAATTGTGAATTATCTTTTATTGCTTCATCCACTTCGAGTCCATCTTGCCCAGCTTGTTTGATTTTTGCATACACAAATCAACCTGAGCTGAGACATCATTTGATTGTCAAGGCTGGCAGCAAAATGTTAGATGTACAGAGATTTTATTAAAACGTTTTTTCCCCTGTTTTGATGATAACAAATTTAACTAAATCCGTGTACAAGTAAGTTTTAAAATATGTATTTGGTTGTTTGTTTGAGGCATTATTTTCCAGGACAAAATTCTTCTCCAAACCAGTTTGGAAGAAAGTTTGTCTAACCCAATACATTGCAACTTGAAAGATTATTAAACTTTGTTTTTTGTTAAATTTGATATCAACTTTTCAAGAGATACATGATGCTAATGATTAAATGTGATGTATTCACTCAATTGACATTATATCCCGATTCCTTCGAACTTAACATAGATGATCAAACAAACTTTCTTACGGAAGTTGATGCCCAATTTGAGCCCATTGTGATTCAAAATCTCATTCTTACATTCACTTACATTTATTATTGTTGATTGTAAGTTCCTTATCAACTAGTTGGAGTATCATCTGACTTGCCATGCCTATCGAGAAGGAAATCATTGTGCCAATTTCTTAAGACATGAATTCTTTTGTTTTGAATGCTACTTCCCCTTTATTTTGTTGTAGGTCAACTAGAGGCCAATGCATAAGAGGTGTTTGTTATCTTAGAATATTATCTACTTGACTTTCCCATATGTTCATTTTTTGTGACCTATCTTATTATTCAACAAACTACAGGAGTTTTAGAATATAGATCCCATACCATTGGGATGGTCTTCCCATTTTAATGTTCATCTAATAATCTTGTCTAGATTTTACTTCTATGCAGAAAAATAAATTGAGGTTTAAATCCTCCTCAAATAAACTCTTGTTTAGTTGTTTTCCACTTTTTAGAAGGATCAGGGTTATTAATCGTTGCAAATCATCTTCGTCTCTGAATCAGTTGTAAGAAAGCTGGAAAATTTGCTCTCAGCTTCCCGACCCCAGTACATGAAATATCTTAATAGTGCTGTGTGCTGCTAGGCCTACGCTGTACGTAATTCACAAGAAAAAAAAACAAAACAAAAAACAAAAAACAAAACAAAACAAAAAAAAACAATCAAATGACATTGTTTTGATGGTACAACATATGTAACACTCAAAACGACATTGGTTTGAACACTGAAGAAGTCAAAAGCCATGTCTTTGTAGTCGGCTCATGTAAATAACATATTTGTCGCCAACCGTTTGTGATTGTAATCAAGAAGGAAAAGGAAAAAACTAGTGTGGAGATAAGGACTCTTATCTCACATTCATGGACATAAACAATATGAACATAGTTATCTAGAAAAAGTTTATAGACACAAAAAATTTCATAAAAAGTCATGGCAACAACCGTTCTAGTAATAATTGTAATGCTCAAAAAGAATTACTAATATTTGAGTTGCTAATGTAATTAAACCATTTAACTGAAAAGTGATAACCCATTTAATCTTATCCAAATTGTAATTTTCATTACTTAAACTCAATACCTACTACTACTAATCCTAATAAGGAAACTAAGTCCAACAGAATCATTGACAACCTACATGATGCAAATAGCTGTTTTAAAATTCAGAGGACATGGTTCTGCACAAATCAACAACAATTTAAAAAACAAAACTAAATCGCATTAATCCAAAATAGAGTTTTAAAGAATATAAAAATTATCAACCTAAAGTAGAGATGCAAGAAAAATAAAAAATAAAAAATAAATCCACCAAAAAATTTAGAGAGAGAGAGAGAGAGAGAGAACCATTTTTTTTTTTTTTTTGTGAGGGAAAACTATGCATAGAATAGAAGAGATAATGACAAATTTATAGTAAGAGGGTATGAATAAGAAGAGACAAAAATAAATGAAGATGAAGGGAAAGAGGAAGAATGATATTAATGTAGAAGGTAGTGGGGAGATGAAAAGGTAAATGAGGGAGAATTTTTTTTTTTTTTTTTTTTCTATTTTTTATTCTCTTTGATTGTTAAATGTTATCCTATTGCGTTCTAAAGAATTAAATATAGCATATAAAAATATAATATTATTCTATTACATAGCATGATTTGAATAATTTGGTATTTATTCTGTTACATATCATGATTTTTTAAAGTGCTCAATTTAGATGTTAAACTATGAGACTTTACTAATTTTTGTTTATTTTCTAATCCTTTGTGGTGGACAAAGTACTCTTAATAGTTGTATCAGAAGTACTCTATAATGCCATTCATTTAAAGAAAAGTAAAGGTTAGCCAAATGAAAATAATCGGATAAGTGACAAATTTTAACTTTTGCAATTTTATTTTAATTATTATTATTTTATAACAATGCATGCATAGAAATTTAATTCTTAGTTTTTGCTAATAATTTAATTCTTAGAAACTGTCCAATATTTGGATAATTTGGCATTTATTCTATTACATATCATGATTTTTTATAGTGCTCAATTTAGATGTTAAACTATGAGATTTTACTAATTTTTGCTTATTTTCTAATCCTTTATGGTGGACAAAGTATTTTTAATAGTTGTAATAGAAGTACTCTATAATACCATTCATTTAAAGAAAAGTAAAGGTTAGCCAAACGAAAATAATCAGATAGGTGACAAATTTTAACTTTTGCAATTTTATTTTTATTATTATTAATTTATAAACAATGCATGTATAGAAATTTAATTATTAGATTTTGCTAATAATTGTTTATTTGATAATATTTTTTTTTTTTTTGAGAAATAATTACAACATGTTGCAAACTCCCCAGCTTGAACCATTTTCCCCCTAGACCCCCAAGCACTTTGTACATAAAGAGGTACCAATTCAGTTACAAGGCTTTTGGCTATTTGATAATATGTTTTGGGTGGCCAAAATTATAATTTCTACAAAGAAAATAACCTTAATAGATTATTAAAAACAAAATTTTATCCTAATATTGGTTCAATTAATTATTGTTTAGTTTTATTAATTTTTTTTAGTTTACGTTTTTTTGGTGTTTTGGATTGTTCCTATATTACATTTATGATTGTTCCTATAATAAATAAAAATATAATTACGAAATACATTACTCATTATTAGATTAGTTTAAATTGTAAAAAAAAAAAAATTAATAAAACTACCATAAAAATAATTATCACGCACAACGCGCGGGTTCGCAGCTAGTAATAATAATAGGTGAAACTGAGAGAAACTCAAATTAGAGTTCTAATTTTGTGCCATGTGTCCTAAATTATTTATTCTTAACGAGTTTTATTTCTTAATTTTAAAATCAAATTTCGGACCACATCATAAATATTCATTCAAGGGAGTTATTAAGTACAAAAACCAAAAAGTTTAGAATAAATGAATCTTAAAAAAAAAAAAAAAAGTGATTCACGATAATTTTTTTTTTTTCAAAGCATGGACAATTTACATTTTATACCTAATAATATCCTCACAAAATTTTTTAAAGAGTTAACAAAATATAAAAATGACTATTAATAGTACTTAAATTATATATATAGGAATTACATTATGCATCTTATTGTATATCTTTAAGTATTTCCATACATATGCACAAGGTTACAAGCTAATAAATATAGTAAACCAAAGTTTAGAAAAAACTCGATTAGAATCAAAATTGGATTTTGCTTTTGTTAGCTTTTCATACAAATTAATTGTTTAGATTTTTGTTATCATTTTTTATTTGAACTAATAAGCATATTTTTTATACAATTTCTATTTAGATATTTTGTATGCGAACATATTGAACGTAACAAATTATTATTTGACCAATTTATTATTTTATTTTATATTGTATTTAGCAGAATTTCACAGACAATAATTGTGAATTGATATTGTATATATAGTATCTAATAGTGATTTTTAAAATTATATATGTAATAACAATGTAAATGAGAAATTTGACGTAATCAATATTATGAAAATTGTAAGGAAAAACTATTTTAATACCTCTAAATGTCCTAGTCAAACTATGTCTTATATATTTAATAACTCAAATTAACATCAATAATACTACTATAATTTATCATTCTCGTGTGTAAATACAGGTTACGTACCAGTACATATAAATATAATAGATATTGAAATTTGCATAATGTATATATTAATGCTAAAAAGATGGATCCAATAAATCTCTTTACTTGATTTTTTAAGATAAAAATTCAATTTCCTAAGGGGAGAATTATCCCATAAGTAAATTAGTATCATCATTTTTGTTGTGAGACAGAAAAGAAAGAAGACAATCACTATACATGTCATGCCGTGGGGCACACTTGGCACGGTTGACACTTATGATTGTACTAATTTTTCTGTTTTAATTTATTAGTGTTTTCTTCGTGCAATTATTAGAGACCCCTATAGTTTTCTCAAAAATAAAAATTAGTCACTTTTAGAATTTGTTTAGATGCCACTTATTATTAAAAACCGAAAACACTGTAACAAAATAATTTTTAAATGTGTGAATAATGTCGTGAGACTCAATTTTAAAGAAAAATTTGCTAAAATTCGTATTTGCAGGTTCTATGAATAGTACACGAGACCCACACAAAAAACGCAGCGCCAACACAAACACAAATGTGTTTTGTTACTTTTGTATCCAAACTAACACTTAGCAAAGCAATGCTAAGGACACAAAAAATTTTACAACTTTTATCACAACTAATCATGTGGTGAGTTATGAGTGGTGAAGGTGTGAACCCACCATTTGACATTCACCATTCACAACTTGCCATGTGACAAGTTGTGGTAATGATTGTGGAATTTTTTTGTGTCGCTAGACATTCATGCTAAGTGTCAACTTGAAATATAACTTGTCAAAATAAAATATAAATTAAGTCTTTAGAATTTGGTTGAGAACATGCATTCTTACAAAAATAATTTTTAGCCTCAATAGCCTTTAACTAGTGAAAATTATCTTTTACACCAGCTTTTATATAGCAAACCACATGTATGTGCCTATGTGAGTCTAGGGTCGGCTTGATGCATTGAGGCGTTTAAGGCGAAAAATAAATTGAGGCCTTTTATATATTTAAAAATGACTTTTAAAAAAATAATCTTAATATTGCTTAAACTCTATTCTCTTGTTAAATGCAAAATTATTAATTAATATGAACCACCTAGAATTTTTTTTTTTTTTTTTAGAATGTCTATAGGCGCAAAAAATTTGACAAAACATTTCACACCTATTGATGTGACAGATTAATAATAGTAAGTAAAAAAGTGACTTTAGTAGTGGATCTAGATGAGAATTAGTAAAAATTTATCAACTCAATTGTTGTGAAATTTCTTGTGTATTGCTCTTTTTTTTTAGAAGTGCTAAATTCATAACATTTTCACAACAAATTTTAGGTGTTAAGTTGTTACTAGTTCTAATTTGAACTCACCATTGAAATTATTTTGTTTACCATCAATAACAGCCAGTAACATCCTGCTACTTAGAAAGTATTGTGAACGTAGAATTTCTTTTTCATAAAAAAAATACTATTTTATTTATTGGCTAATATTTGAGCTTAATTAATAATATTAAAATGAAAGAAATGGCTCTATTTGTTAAAATTAGGGAGCCTTTTTTTTACCCGGGGCCTTATGCGACTGCCTCTCTTACTTATATGTTAGAGCTGGCTGTGTGTGGGTCTCGCATACGTGAGATCCACGTATTTGTAAGAGGCCATCCAACATTAATCAAAGACATTACAAATTTATACTCTTTGTTTTGTGGAACGTTTAAATCAACCAAGGCCGATTTGTTGAACTAAATTTCAAAAAAAAAAAAAAAAAAAACTATATCGGTTTCACATAAATGAAACACTTTTTTTTCCTCAAGTTCCAAACTTAGAAAATTTCTCATCTAATGCAACACTCCTAACCTTGAGGCGTGCTACATAAATCCTTGTAATCATATTTTAGTTGTGAGGACTAATAGGTTGGGAAAATACTCTTTTCAACAACTATAAGTCTATATAAACCCAAAATTAGGCCTACCATCCTAAAATTCAATACTTTTAAATTCTCCTATTTCTTGATACATTTATGGAATATATACATCTTTCTTTTCACAATGCATAGATTCCGCATGATAGTTAATCTCATACATTATTTTTTTATTTTTGAAGAGAGTTAATCTCATACATTATGAGGAAGGGGATGCATTATCTTCAATGTACAAGATAATTATTAGTCTATCAAATAACTTTTTTAGAGAAATATACACAAATCCCTTATAGTATTATCATAAAAACATAGAATCTCTTGAAGTTTTAAGTTTAACGCTCAACCCTCTTGATACTGTTAAATATAGAAATAATTAAACATCAATGAAAGTAAAACACATGAGTTGTTCATATAATAACACGTGTTTATATTATTTGTACATAAATCAGTACCATAGAGGGTTTTTGGTTGTAGTATGCGCAAACTCCCAAAAGTCAAGTATTATATAGGTAGCTGTTTACACATAAAATAATATTATGGAGAATTAAGTTTTTACATTCAAAGCTCCATGATTATGTGTTTTATGAGGAAACCACATAAGGTTTCTTTTAAAACTATTTTTCCTTTCCTTCTTATTTTTAATTAGGGTAAATGCTAATGACATATCTTGAGATTTGAGTTAATATCAATCAGGTTCAAAACTTTTTAAAATTGACCAATTTGATTTATAAAGCCAACTTTTAGTCCCTAATAAACAGTTAAGAAAAATGATTAACATGTCTAATAATATTTAGGGACTAAATTGGCTTTAAAAACTAAGTTGATTAGTTTTAAAAAGTTTTGAATCTGATTGCTTTATCCCAAACCTCAAAATATGTTATTAGAATTTACCCTATTATTTATAATAATCCTAGTTGAGAGCCCAAAAGTGGGAAAATCAAAAGCAATATTGGGCTTGGATTCATTCAGCCCACCCAAAATTATTGCTCGCAGCTTTAGGTTCCAAAAGGGTTTAAGAGCCTGTTCAAAGTTTCAAACAAAAAAACAGAACAGAACAAAGGGTTTGATTTTAGGAGCAAAACCCAACGTTTTTCTTCCACAGCTTTCCCCAAAAAAGAAAAAGACTTTGTTGTCTCCACAAGTACGAGAGAGAGAGAGAGCATGAAGTTTGCAGTGAAAGCATGGAGCAATGGAAGTGCAAGGGCAGGGGTGGTCCAGTTGGGCAACTTTCCACACCCAATAGAGACACCTTGTCTTCTTCTTTCCACACGTAAAGGGCTGCCCTTTTTCATCTCCCCTGACCTCCTTCCCTCTCTTCCTTCTCCTGACTCTCACCTCCTCCAAGTTTGTCCACTTCACTTGTATGCATTCACAACTCCACCCCAATTTTGTTTATTTATCTCTTTTGGGTATTTGGTTTTTGTTTTTTTTAATGTACATTGAATGGTTGGTTTGTTTATTGGACATGTATAAAGAAATTGCCTTTTAGGTGTTAAGTGAATTGGGTTTGTTTTGAGCTTGTGTTATTGAAGTTTTTGTTATGTTTTGCACACTAATATACAATGAGTGCCTGGTTTGTTCCTTTTGGGTGTTTAGTGAATTGGGTTTGTTTGAGCAGCTTGTGTTATTGAAGTTTGTGTTATGTTTTGCTCACTAATTCACAATGAGTTTCTTGGTTTCTTTCTTGGACATGTATAAAGTGAGTGCCTTTTTAGGAGTTCAGTGAATTGGGCTTGTTTGAGCTTGTGTTATTGAAGTTTTTATTATGTTTTGCACACATATACAGTGAGTGCTTGGTTTCCTTCTTGGACATGAATAAAGTATGTGCCCTTTAGATGTTTAGTGAATTGGGTTTGTTTGAGCTTGTGTTGTTGAAGTATTTGTTATGTTTTGCACACTTAGATATTGTACATGAGTAATGTGGTCATGGCCTTTGTAGTAAAGTGGTACTTTTTTTAAAAAAGTTTTATGAATTAGTAAAGTGGTACTTATTTTCCTTAAAAATTGTTTAAACAGTGGAAAGTGAGGGCCTTTTGGGATGAAAGATTGCTACTCTGTTACTTATTAATAAAAAAAAAATTCGCTACCCTGTTGAAACTGTGTATTCTTCTATGTATGTTTTATCAAGTAATAGGGATTGAAACAATTCCAAGAGATGCATATTTTAACATTTCATAAATGATTATTCATTAAATTCTGCAGCTTGGAAGGCCTTTCACCAAAAACAATATCAAATAGTGGAGGACTTCATCAAATGCTTGGTCTGCATGATTATGGACTTGCAGCTGTAACAAGAGACTCTATTCAATGCCTTCCAGAATATAACAGCACGAACAAAGTTGGAGCGTCGTTTGAGACTCCTTGCGGGCGTCTTTTGGTAATTGGCCTGTATTGCTTCTCGTATGCTTAAAAAGTCTAATTGATAATATTTTAGTGATCAACTTGAAAATATTTCTAAATAAAATTGTTTGCTCTCAGATCAAACCTGTAGAATACATGGAATTGATTTCTTCCATGAGGCCGAACATATGGGCCACTTTAGCTGATGAGGTGCCTACATGGGTATCTGACAAGAGAAACAGGACATCAGTGGATCGAACTGTGAGATGGCTTGATGACTGCATTGCATTAAGTCCAGTAAGAACTATACATTTTTTCCCCCATATTTGGACATTATGTGTTACTGTATTAAGATGTTTCTGAGTTATCAATTGCTAGTCAATATTCATTGTTTGAGATTTCAAATGAAATTTGATTAATCAATATTATGGCAATTTAAAAATCTTTAGCTGCTATGCCGTGTGGGAATCTCCCTACTAATGAGTATTGCACACATTCATGGACATGAAACCCACTTTCCCTTCCCATTTGGATATTCAACTTCATTTATTATGATTAAATGTGAGATCGAGAGAAGATTTTCACAAATTCATAGCTGCTTGCTCTCCCACCTTGTGGTTTTCATTCAATTTTGTTAGTAGAATCATGTAAATTGTGAGCTGGCTGCTGAGTATTGACATGTTTTAGATCAATTTGATAGACCCCTTGTTGTATAGATTGGTCAATAATGGGCTTGTTTTAACCCATATATGTAGGCAGGCGGAGCTGTGTTTGGAGCCATTGTTGGAGGTTCTAATGTAGAAGAACGCCGCCGATGTGCACAAGAGGTAGCCAAGCGAAATGTGTCAGGTTTCAAAAAAAATTTAGACTTGTCTATCTAGTTAGAATTTGATCCCAAATCAATCATCATCTTTTAATTTATGTACTTTTTTGTCTACAAAATAGAACCCGTGAGTAGAATAGTAATCATCATTCTAATTTTTTTGTTCACTCATGCTACATATATTTGTAAATATCAGCAGCACACTATCGTAGTACTTCTCCGCTGCAGTAACTGTAGGTTCAGTCATGTCCTGCATTTATTGTAATTAGAAAATTAGACTTGTCTAATGCTTGCTTGGCATGCATAACATTTCAATTATTTTTGAAGAAGGTTGACTCATAGCTTAAGGAAGTTTTAGTTGATTATGTTAACATATTCACTTATGTTTTTATATTGATAAAAAAATATTTAAAAAAAAAAAAATCTCTGCAATCTCTCACTATGTCTTGAGTTTATGCTTCCAATATCCTAATCTAAACATTGGGCTTTTATTTTCTTGTTGTGCTGTTCTTTGTGGCAATTATTGAACATTGTTGTTTCTGTGTAGGTTTGTGCAACAATTAGGAAATAGAACTCATCTTACTTTTATGATATTGACTAGTTTCAATTGGATTATTATAGGAATTTGGTTTCCTTCTAAAATTATTTTTGGTTATCTATTTTTTCTTAACTTGGCCACAACATATCTTCTGCAGGTTACTGGATTGGAGGCTTTGGGCTAGGAGAGAGCAGGGATGAGCGCCCTGCTCTCCTTAATACTATTACTGTAAGACACTCAATTCTAAGTATTGGCTCTTTAATTAATCTCCTGATTTTGTCAATAAGCTGTACTGCATATTACAAAAGCAGCTACGTGAATGATTAGTTGATTACTGATATCAATGCATTTTTCTACCAAGCTGAGTTTGTCAGCTGATCCCTTGACATTCCCTGATACATGAAAGGGTTTTTTCATATATTGAAACTGATTGTTTCCTTTATTGATTCTGAAATCTAATGCTGCTGCCAAATACTCAGGATATTTTACCAGAGGAAAAGCCGCGCCTGATATGTGGGCTTGGACTTCCAGGTATCGGCTTCATCATTAATAAAACTTTGATTAAATATCAGGTTTTCCATCTCCCAGGAGATACTATAAACTTACTTTTTTTCTTTTTTCTTTTTTTTTTTTTAAAATTCTTTTAATTGGTATGTATCACTTACGAAAATTTTATCACAGCTTGAATTCGAAATGTATCATGCGGCCTGTCTTGTATGCGGCCAATTAAAAATAATTATGAATTTCAGATTAGCATTTAAAAGAATTGAGGATCTGATGCTCGATCTTTAATCTCTGATGTTGACTTAGGTCTAGAGGGTGTATAGTTGGTTCATGACTTGCAGCTTGCTCATAGTAACTGCTCATGCATATGCACATAGTTATCATTAGGACAATGTCATCTAAGGAACATTTTTTGATACTCAAATGTATCTTTGTTTAAATTTATCAGTATGGATTCATGATTATTCAGCGAATAAAATCTTTTCTTAATCTCACAGAGGAGGTGTTGCAGGGGGTTGCTTCAGGCATTGATCTTTTTGACTCAGTGTATGTAGCTTATTTCACTATTTATCATCTCTGAGCTTCTCTTTCTTGTGCTAATTTCACCATTTTTTGAATAATATATGCAAATTTTTGCAGGTATATATATCACCTTACCCTCGGAGGCTTTGCACTAACCTTTCCATTTAATGGAGTTGATGAAAATGAATCTAATTTTCAGCTGAGTGATATTGGAAGTGACCGGACAAAGATTAATTTAAGGGCAACTGTTTATAGGTAACTAATATGATCTTTTTCTACTTCCAACATTACTACTTGAATATTTCAAAATTGTTGATAGCCTTTCGGCCACAGGATTCAAAATTTTGATCATCATACATTCCATGTTATATATTGAGGTTAAGAGATTTTATCCACTAAATTAAGTTGTAAATTTGATGAAATCTGTATGAGACTCCAAATATCTATCACATGATAATTTCTTTCTCATGTCTGATTAAAATATCCTTTTCTGGTGGTATCTATGAGCACTTTCCATCAACCCTCATTATAGTGTATGTCCGTGCAATGCACAAATTAATTTAAATTCATTTGTAAAGTAAAGAAAAGGTGTCCACTTTTCATAACCATGGTTTCTGAGACCCTACTTTTATTATATAGTATACATGATTTCTAATATCATGTTCAATTTAAGTTCTTGCCTAATGTTTGGTCGCCATTGACCAAAAATGTCAAATTGATGTTATTGCTTGAAAATTGTGATGGCGTATTTTTTGCTCTATTCATGTCATTTTCCAGTTTCATGTACTTGTGTTTGTTTCCTTAGTAATTTGAAGATTAATGGATGCATGAAATGACAATTCTATGTGTCAGAACCCGATTTACCTTTATTAATGTGTTTTTTATTCAGGAAAGATACTTCACCAATCGTTGAAGGATGTAGCTGCTATACATGCCAGAACCATACTAAAGCATACATTAATCACCTGCTCAACGTTCACGAAATGCTGGCTCAGACACTAATAGAAATGTACAAGTTTTCATTGGTCCCAACGATAATGATAATTGTTATTATTGTTTTAGTAATAGTCATAATCCTGTCCTTGATGTTGCAGACACAACACACACCATTATCTGGGATTCTTCCGTGCAATAAGAGAAGCAATTAAGACAGGAAACTTTGAGCAATTTCACCAACAGTTTATTGAGGGAAGGCGTAATTGTGTTGCAGTGGCTGCTGTGCATGCATGAGTTTTTTTTGTTAAAAGGTAAATAGGAGGGATCAAATCCCAGATGTTAACCCACGAAGGGCAACGAGGCAAGTCAATAGGCCAGACGGCCATCGGCAATCATGCATTAGTTCTAGTACAATATAGTTATCGTTGAAGATGGTTACTTTTTATGAGTGTAATAGTTCAACTAAATTATGTAATGACTTGGAAAAGAAAAGATATGTACTGTTTATTAATCTGATAACCCCTTGACATTTGGTTGGTGCAATTTTTCTCCTATCAACTTCAAGTTAGATTTGGTTGCAGAAATTAGCTATGTTATCATTGAGTGACCAAGCTTATACATGAAACATATTGGCCATCATCACTCATGTCCTACAATGATCAATGATTGTGTGCAGCACTCATCCATGTGTCCTACAATAACCAATCCTGATTTGTGTTCTTTTGGTGTTTTTTGGGCGAGACTGTGCTAATCATTAAATTGTTTCATTTGAAAGCAAAAATGACACATGACTTTAGGTGGGAAAAGCCGAATGAAGCTGAGGCCAGGCCATTCCAGAATATTAGGATGGATTTTGATCATAGCCTTGCATACCAGAATAACGATGCTTTCTATATGGTTCTTCAATCATCAATACTAGCAAACTTAGTAACCTACTTCAAAGTTCAAATTTGGCAAACATAGCCTTGCATGCTGGTATTCCAACTAGCATCTTCCATTATGAATGTTTACTAAGTTAATCAAATAGAGGGGCAAAAAAGACCAGAAAGGCCTCTTTGTGCTGCTACTTTCTTCACCTTTTCTGAGTCGTGACTATCACATTTTCTAGTTTGAGTCGCAGGATAAATAAACATAAAAAATAGTATTCTGTGAGAAGGGAAAGTTTCTAGACTTATTAGTTGGTTATCAAAATGAATTTGGCAACAAGAAATGGTAGAGGAGTTCTGGCAGGCATTACTTCATACTGTAACCTCAACAAAGCTAAATTTAAATGTGTTTCTCGTTAAGTGTTACCAGTTAACACTCTTATGTTTTCATAGTGAACATATCCTTTGGAACTCTTGAGTGAAACCATGGAACATATAATGCCGCTGAAGTAAAACCTCTCAAAATTGTACAAAAAAATAATTTAAAATGCATTATATGTGTTTCCTCAATATGGTCAAGATTACCATCAGAAATTTAATCGTCTACCATCACCATGCTCTCGATGTATAAACTGTAAAAGTTCAAACATATTCAGTGCCAGCTATGTGGCTTTATAATTGACCACTCAGATTGATAGAGGAGATAATGATACTTCTAGGCCTAGCAATTATTTTATTATCACCATCAGCTTGTAGAGTTTCTTTTACAGCATATTCAGAATTGAATTTAGCTACATAAATATCTACGACTAGTGAGACATTTTCTTTTTTGGAAAGCAATACATTTACCCCAGGGTGAAAAAATAAGTGTACAGGCATGGGGCATACCCTAGACAAACAAAGAAGGCTATAAACACATAGAATTTAGTACTAGAGGTTAAAACTATACAGTGGCTGCTGAATATGTCTGGAACAAATAAGACAAGATCTTCTTGTAGTCACCAAATTGAGCACCAGTATTGGGATCAATAAAGTAAGGTACCTGAAAGATGACAAACTTTCCTTAGTAATGCTTAAAGTCCCCTGTAGGTGAAAAAACATGCATGCAGAAAAGCAAAATACCTTCAAGTCTTCAACTTACCATGCAAGCTGTTAACGATTGTCTGTGTGTGTGTGTGTGTGTTCTCCCTGTATCACAAGGCTACATGAGGCCTAGGCCATTGGACAGGCAATGCACATAAACAGATTTAATATCCACAAGTGTTTATTTCTGCCTAATTAAGGTAGGAGTACATTCAAGTATCTCTATCTCAGGATGGCAGCAGAGTCTCAAGGCCAATGGAAAAACACTACAACTAGTCTATTCAGACAAGCAAAATACTAGCAAAATTGAATTCATCTCAAGTACAATATGTCATAGATATTAAGAATGACTAAATATTGTAACAAAACTAACATCTTTGGATTGAGATGCATCAAGAAGTAACTTTGTCCACGCGGAACCTTCTCCCACATTATGGAGGATGTACGCAAGCTCCAACTCACATAGTGCCTCCCGCACAATTCTTGCATACTGTAAAGTGTAAGTTTGGGAAAAAGGAAGTGAAACATATTACACTATATCAAGGAATGCTTAAACTACTAGAATATACTTAAAAAGTATGACTAACAAGGCAGGTCTAGAAAGTGTTTCTGTGTACTCTACTGGTCCTAGTATTTTTGACTTATTTTACACCCAATTTGACAATCTTGCACACTGTCTGAGTTTTTTTCTTTTTTCCAGGTTCTTTTAGTTGACAACTCAGGGATGTGTGGTATCCAAACTTTGCACAAATGAAAGTGTTGTTACCTCTCTGAATGAGTACATGCCTTGATTTGGCTAAATGAAGGCCATTAATCAAACTTAGCTAGCTATAGTGAGTGTACACTTTGACTTCAAAAAAAGAAAAAAGAAAAAGAGGATACCCTTTATTTACTACTTAAAACTGCAACAGACCTCTGGTTTCCTGACCTAGTTACTCAAAAACAAAGGGGGAAAAAGAAAGAAACAAAAATACTTATTTTCCGACATACTATGATGTCAGCCCTGTTACATAATACAGAAGTGAAATAAATACCATTCATATTATAAAACACAATCATCTAGACAATAAAGGGAGTAGGCAGACATTATCTTACCGCATTATTTTCATAAGAGAAAAGTTCCAACTTTTTTGGTGGTGGGTCTTGTCTGGCTTTTTCCCACAATGTCATTCCTCTTCCAGCCCGAAGAATTGTCGGCATCCATCCTGTGAACAGTGTGCTGCATGAGAGAGAGGAAGAGAGAATGAGAATGAGAGCCAAGTGAATACAGGATTGATATGACTATAAGCTCTAATTCAAATGAGACTTTCCTCCTCCATAAAAATGGATGAACGGTGGGGTCATGGGTTTAGGACCTCTTTACAATTTACTAATAATAATAGATTAAAAAAAAAGTGATACCACTGACAGTGGGCATTGATCATACATCCAATAAATGCCAAAATTCATTTGTACCTCAAAACTGTCATCTTCATACTTTGAAATGCATAAAATAATCATATTCATACCCTCAAAGTGCATATGATGATTATAGACCTAGTAAAAATTTCTAGTCATTGCCTTTCTATTACGGATAACATCAGCAGAGATATGTTGTGTTACATCGAGGGAGAATTTATGTTGAAGAAAATATTCTTCATTTGATCAAATGGGAAGTTCAAAGGAGAATTAAAGGGAATGGATACTTTACTAACTCTATTCAAAACAGTCTTGTGTACATGAGAAATTTCTTTAGATGCTCCTAAATCCTCTTCTTCTTAATTCCTTTCTATTGTTGTAGCTAGGTGATTGTTTCCCTTGTATATGAGTTAGATTTGATATTTTAAATGGTGTTCCAGTTTTGCTAATAGGTTCTGTTACATGAACTTTGTACCCTATTCACTTGATGTAATAAAATATTCTCATTCATCAAAAAAAAAAAAAAAAAAGTGCAATATCGCATAAAGACAGGAGTACACTAAACAATTTAACATCATATTAAGGTAAATGTGTACTTGATTATCTCAAAATAATTATAAGAAGACATGGAAGATAACATCAATTGATAACTTTGTTTCAAGTCTCAAAGCTGTCTAATTGATTATCTCAAAATAACTATAAGAAGACATGGAAAATACCAGCAATTGATAACTTCATCTCAAGTCTCAAAGTTGTACTCATAAAAAATACAAAATCCTTGACCATTGAGACAATTTCTGATGTCCATACCTTTCCAAAAGTCCTGTTGATGGGCTTCTCCCTTTACCATATTGCTGAAATAGGTAATTCACAATATCACCTAACACCCAAAGTTAGAAAAAAAATGCATGTTAAAGAACATGTGAACTTGTTATCCAGAATGCAATTAGGTATAAGATAAATTACAAATGCTGACAATGACTTTCATCAACCAGTTGTGTCTGCTTTATTGACCAATATTTCGCGTTATTTTTGGAATAAATTATAAATTGACATAGTCGTCATCATCATTACTATGCCAAATCAGGGAATGGTTCCATAGATCCAATTTATCCAAAAAATTATATCTTCAATTTTGTGTGAGGTTTTATCCTCAAATTCCTCTGTGGGCCATCTATGTATAGATTGGTCAAACCCAATTATCTAATTACCCTCTGGTCAATATTTTATATATTACTCAGGTAAAAAAAATTATATATTTCAAATTTAATGTGTGAAACTAGAACACCATTTCCTACAGGATAATCAATTGTTTCTGACATTGCTTATATTTTGATGTAATACACTAAATACACCAAGAGGTCTTGACATGTTTATGCATCTAGTCAGTCCTGCTCCTGCATGGCATTTCATAATGAGTTTCAAACAAGCATGCTACTATACAGATCTGCTGGCACTTTAAGAATCTTGCAGCTTATGGCTAATTGTGGCCATAAAAACCATAGACACTATTTGGGAATGCCTCATTAAGGAATAACATAAATAATTTTAAAGAGATTACAAGAATCACCTTTACAACAATAATCACACTCAATAAATGAGAATACATAGTTGAGGCATCCATTATCAACAAATTTGCTCATATGAGATCTGAAAATAAGACTAAGCTTTATACTTACCACTTTCATACAATGAAATACCAGTATTTGGATCAATGAGGAAAGGAAACCTGCATGGAAAATAAGAAGGTCTATAAATATGCAAAATTTTGTGAAGGTAGAGAAGCAAAAGAAGGAAGGACATGCTCTTCTCAAAGAATAAATGTCCAAAACAGATTAAGGATATCAACATCATAAAGGTTCATACTGGACCAGATTAAAAATGACATGCTGACCTCATACACATAACTGATTGTTACAGAACAAGTTCATATATGAAACTTGGTAGAGAATTAATTACATACTGCTCTTTTCCACCGGATCTTCTAACCATTTCTCTATGTCTTAGAGAGCCTTTTGGACAGGGATAGACCTATATATATTTGCCATTGAGTTCAAATTAGGAAAGTAAATGACAAAAGAGCACCAATAAGAAAATAATTTCCAAGTTTTACAAACAAGGCTGAAAAATAAAGGACATAAAATAGTTAATCCACAAATATACTAGACACAATGTCTTCTCTAAAAAAAATCACATTCAGCTATACAAGCCAGTTTTAACAAATTATCAAGATCTGCTTGAATGAGTTTGAACTAAGACTTCCACTAGGTGTGTGGGATAATCATCAGCTTGATCATGCAACATCTACAATTTCGTTTATGAAAGAATGTAATGTTAGCTATATCCAGATAATTGGATCAGGTTTGGTAACCTGATGAGTTATGGCTTTCAAACCATTTTGCCCCAAAACTAAGTTTATATCAGGGCTTAATTAATTATCTGACAAGCAAAAAATAACAAATGAAGGAGGAGTGAAATTAATCTTATTGTGTTAATCTATCTGATATTCAGAAGGTAAGATTCCATTTTCAGATTCAACAGCCTGATCCAAGTATTGCTCTGAACCGACTAGTTTTAGTTGTACAACTATTACAAAGTTACTCCTACCATTTTCCATGCCAAGTATGAAAACCTTCCTTATTTCCTTTTTACATAACAGATACATGCTGGACATAGAATCAAGTCCACAATTCTCAGCTTAAGCATGGGCTCAAACTGTCTATGACTTTCCTTAATTAATGTTTTTCATGATGAAGGAATATGCCTAGAATGCAAAATAGAATGGTGTCAAATCAATGAGACAGCAAAGATAATGATTGTGCACTCTAACAATAGGACAGCTACCAAGCATGGGAAATTGATGTAAGCAATGGTTTGGTGATTATATCTAAAGTATCCATTCTTACCTCTACAGAAAGATCTAGCTCAGTCATGGCCTCTCGAACCCTCCGGCAAAAGGGGCACGCCTCTGTTGACAAATAATATTTGAAAGATTAAAGTTACAGAAAAAAGCCAATCCCTGAAAACAATCTGCAACACATGCTATGAGAACTTAGTTGAGGAATCCTTATCCAAAAAAAAAGTATCAGGACTACCTAGACCAATATATGACTTGATTCTTCACTATGGTCTAGTCATACCTATATCTAAGCTTATAGCCCGTATTCAATCATATTGACACATTCAAGCAGAAATCATGTTCCAAAAGTATTATTGATCTTCATAATTTAAAAAGTGCATGAAACAGAGGGTATTTTTCCACTAGCAACAAAATTGATTATCACTTTACGGATGATTAGCCAACAGTCTTATCAGGGAGAAGCTTACCAAATTCAAAGAGTTGCAAACGCATAGGTGGATCTAAAGTGGTGATCTCTTCACTATATAAATTGTCTGATAGTGCTTTGGATCCCCATGGAAGTCTTGCCAGAGTGGACAGTGAAGATGTTGCTAACTAAATTCAGAAGCAAAAGCAAGAATGTCTGAGTAAGCTAGCAATTGAAGCCCACCAAGCGCAAAGTTGATATTACTATGCAAATGTACAGATCCATGCATGCCTACATGCATACATATTATAAAGAGAAGTACTTGCAGGGGCACAAGAAAGGAGGTACAAAGTAAAATGCATGTTACACTTAATGAACAGTATAGATGCTGGTAATCTTAATAGGTTTTTCGAAGTATTCTCTTCTACGCATCTAGAGAAGTTACGCAAACTAAATTTTGTTCATGCCACAAGATTCATCTAGTGACCATATTGATTACTTCATCCAGGGTTTTTTTTTTTTTTTTGATAAATAACATAAGAATATATTATTAATAATAAAAAGATTGCCAAACCGAGTACACTGGGGATGTACTATGGGGGCACAAATCAAGAAACAAAAGAACAACGATCAAGAAAGATAGAAAAAGAAGAACAAGAAAAATGAGAAAAGACCACACTCCATTCAAAGAGAGTGTGTAAGAAAAAAGACTTAATCTCCAGCAAAGAACGTTCACAACCCTCAAAGCTTCTAGCATTCCTTTCACGCCAAATGCACCAAATCAAGCAATGAGGCACTAATTTCCAAACATCAATGTGACGATGTCACGCAAACTTTCCTTGCCAAGCCTCAAACAACTCAAGAACAGTAATAGGCATAACCCATTGAATACCAAACAAGCAGAAAACCAAAGACCACAACTCCCAAGCTATGGAGCAATGAAGTAGAAGATTTTGATGTATGTTTTTATGAAAAGATGAAAGGTGAAAAGCGTCAACTAAGAATGAAAATAGTGAAAAGGCAAAAAGAAGAATAGCGGCAAGAAAAATCCACATAAAGCGATATTAAATTTGAGTTCTGAAAATAAGAAACCCTTAAAAAAAGATTACCTCCAAACTATAATTCCGTTCTTGAGAAGGATCTCCTCCCTGAAAGAAAGAAGACAAACATAATGGTATATATAAATGACAAAAAAGAAAACAAACAAGAAGTTTGGACCTGTACTATACATAACAAAATCAAAAGAAGAATTATGCAACTGGGCACCACAATAAAAGGTTGCATATTTACAGAATATGTTAAAATCATGCATACAACAGAATTTTCAAGGTAAGTAGCATTAATTAGTGATTAAATACAACAGGTCAAGTTAAAGACTTTCTTTTATGCAATTGCTAGAATTGCACTTTATAGGGTATTTGGCTGTACCCATCAGGGAATTTCGGCTGCATAGGCTCCTTACATCTCAATTTTTACAGGTACAATTCTGTGGCTGTACTCCTCTATGCTAATATGCCTAGTTGAAGTGACCTTATCAAAATTAATCCATCCACTTGATGGGGAGAACAACAAGAACCTAAAATTTGATAAACACTACTTCAACCTTGTCTGTTACCTTATGGGACCTTTAAATCCTTCCTCTTAGTCATATGATGCAGATAACGCCAACACCACAATCATATGATATCTGTATCCCAATTATGTGCTCATGCAACATGTAACATTGACTAATGCTGAAATTCTTCTATACATAATTCCCCAGTTAGGAGTAACAAAATTGACTGTAAACCCAAAATTCCAATATTTTATCCAGCATAATCCACTTCATTACACATGTTGGATGCTAATTCCAATACCCCAAATCCATTTTACAATAATTACCAGTTCCATAAACACATTCTCTTGGACCAATTGAAACATAGGAATTTCCATCCAGATGACTAATATGTTCTGACAATTGTATTTCATCCTATGTCAATAAATACTATAGCACTAAACAGATTTACCATATAAGATGCATAAAGGTTTCAACTTTCCATAGTTTAATTTAAAAAAAAGGGGGGGGGGGGATTAAGAGACTTACAGAGAAGAGCTTGAGCAGAGGACAAAGAATGGACAGAAAACTGGTTGATGGGTTGCCACTACTATTGGAAACTGTACCATTTTCCTGGGAAACTTGGGCGGATGGCTGGTTGGCATTGGGTTCTGAGTCAGCAGATTTTGCATGAAATCTGTTTCTGTGAGAAACCCAGTTCCCATTTCCCAACAACCTTTGAGAAAATGGTGAGAATTTCAAAGTAGCAGCTCGAGTTGAAGAAGTAGTTGGGAATGGAAAATTCTTAAACTTTGTAGGAAGATGTTGAGGTGGTGAAGTTGAGAAATAGATAGACTGAGAGCATGTCAAAGATAGCAGTGACATTGTTTTAGTACTCTGATTGGTACTACACTAGTACAGTGCGCATAGGCTTCGCTCTGAGCCTCTAAGCTGGTAATGGATCGGGTTCAGTAGAATTGGGTCGGATCATACTTGGTGCGGGTCAAAGCTATCTGAGTTTTTTTTTGGGCCGAATTATCTGAGTTTAAACACGTCCATTTTTCTTGTACCAATGAACATTTGGATTTCCTGTAGCCTGTTTTGCTCTCAATAAAGTTTTTTTTTTTTTTTTTAGGAGGAATAAAGTATTTTGTTAACGGGTGCATTTAGCTAATGAAAAAATGGTCTCATCGAACTGAGGTAAGGTTCGAAAAAGTAACAAAAACAAATGAATAATTTTTTTTTTTTAAAATAAAATGTTGTGCAATTCCTAAAAATACTAAATTACTAATCAATAACAATAAAAATAAAAATTAAAACAAGGTATTGATTAAAAATAAAATAAATTTTAATTTTAATCAATACCTTATTTAAATCAATTGTTATAACCGACTTATGTACAAAAATATGAGACCACAAATGCAAAAAAGCACCTGGTGCTTCAAATGTTGACATTGTTTTACTTGTGTAAAAGAATAATGGTATTCAAAAACAAGGGATACATAAACAGTAATTGCATTAGTTCATGTAAATTTTTCATCTATTTTGCACAAAAAATTTACTTTTTCTATTTTATACACAAATTTTTACAAAACACCTATATTTGTCCATCTATTTTACACATCTATTTAATAAAATATTCATTATTTTACAATTTTTTATTATTTTCTCACTCACTACCCCTCTCTCATGTACCCAACACTACCAAAAAATACTAAAATATTAAATACACAAATTATAGCATTTATGCACAATTTTACACCTACTAATGTAGATGTTTTTTTTTTTTTTTTTTTTTTAATCAAAATATGCATATCTCAACACTTTTTCTATCTTGCACTATTTTGCACTTAAGCTCCGCTTGGGAGGAGGGAATGGAATGGAATGGAAATGAATAAAAAGAATAATTTTAGAATATTCTTTCATTCTCTTGTTTGAGAGTTTTAATGGAGGGAATGGAAAGTTCATTCTCTTGTTTGGGAGTTTAAGGCTCCGCTTGGGAGTTCATAAGGGAATGGAATGAAATGAAATGAGATGATCATAAAGGAATGGAATGGAATGAAATGTATTTAAGTAAGGGAAAAGAATGGAATAGAATAGAATTAAATAACCTTGATTGGATATTTTAAAATAAAGGAATGGAAATGAATCAAAATGAATGGAATGTAAGTAATTATGTTTGGGAGCAACATGGAGGGAATGAAATGGAATCATTTTATGACAATATTACTATTAGACCCCTATTTAAAAATAAAGGGTTGAATATATAGAGGTATTTTGAGAGTTTTAGTAAAAAAATCATTAAATCTAATTTCATTCCCTCCCATTCCTCCCAATTTCGGGGGGAATGAAAATTTGAGGTTTTGAAGGAATATAAAGTAATGAGTGTTCCCTCATACTCATTCCATTCCCTCCCACTTAAACTCCCAAATAAGGGAATGGACTTTCCATTCCCTCCATTAAAACTCCCAAACAAGAGAAGGGAATAATATTCTAAAATTATTCTTTTTATTCATTTCTATTCCATTTTATTCCCTCCTCCCAAGCGGAGCCTAAGTGGGAGGGAATGGAATGGGTAGGAGAGAACACCAATTCCTTTCTATTCTCTTAAAATCTCAAATTTTCATTCCCCTTGAAATTGGGAGGAATGGGAGGGAATAGAATTAGATTTAATGATTTTTTTACTAAAACTCCTAAAATACCCCTATATATTCAACCATTTATTTTAAAACAGGGGTTTAATAGTAATATTGTTATAAAATGATTCCATTCCATTCCCTCCATGTTGCTCCCAAACAGGATTACTTATATTCCATTCATTTTCATTCATTTCCATTCTTGTATTTTAAAACATCCAAACAAGGTTACTTAATTCCATTCAATTCCATTCTTTTCCATTCCTTTCCCTTACTTAAATACATTCTATTCCATTCCATTCCTTTCTATTCCCTTATGATTATCTCATTCCATTCCATTACATTCCCTTATGAACTCCCAAGCGGAACCTTACTGATGCAAGTGCTCTAGGTTCTTGGTAAGAGCATTCATGCAAAAATCACCTTCAATGCTCATCTTGTCTGAGTAAGAATAAAAAATGTGTCATACATATTTTATAGACACAACGGACTTCCAATGAACAAAATAAAAAAATCACCCCAATTAACCTGTTTGGCAAAATTAAATCTTAAAATTATTTTGTTTGTGAAATGCTTCTGGTTCTTTTTCTTTTTCCTTTTTATTTATTTCTTTCCTGTTTTTTGGGTACGTGAACTGTTGGAAAAGAAGGAACTTTAAATAGTGTTAAATTTTTTTTTCTTAGGAAAGAAATTGAATATTTTTTACTTAAAAAAAAAAAGTAAATAACTGAATATCTTTAAAATGTTTTGATAGTACTTATTATTATCCTAAACCTCAAATATGAATTTTCTAATAGAGGGTGGATTTACCATCCATTTGAGAATGATTTATTTTCTTTAGTTTATTTTCAAAATATTTTTTTAAAATAATAGTTTTTATGCTAAATGTAATGCAGAAAATTAGTTATTTTTTTTAAAATTCATATAAAAAAGTATATTTTTCTTGTCTAGAGTCAAATTTATTTCAAAAAATTAAAAAATTTAATTAATTGTAAAAAAAATATTTAAACAAAAAGCAAAATTTTTTAGAAGTGTAAAAAAAAAAAGAAAAAAAAGAAAAGGAACAGAAACAAAAACAAAACAAAACGAATGAGAAGAACAAGAAGGAAAGAAAGAAATGAGAGGGTTGTTATCTATGTACCAGAGAAGCTCATGGTCACTATGGAGAAGAACAACAACAAACGAACCGTACCGTATATTGTTGTCCGGTTCTTTCAGCACAGACCCAGATGGGAACCAAAGCTCAAAAGTCAATATCTTCGATCGCCAACTCAAACGCAAACAGGTTCACAAACAATTGTAATTATAAATTCTCTGTCTAAACCCACTGTTTTGTTTACCCATTTCACAATTCATTTTTGTTATTCAATTAAAATTCAAAAAAAGTACTTACTTACCAAACAATGAATTACTTTATAATGTTTTTTTAAAGTTTAGACCTTTTTATTGGTTGTTTTTATTTATTTATTTTATTTATTTATTTATAATTTTGTTCTTTGTTTGGCTTGTGGGAAAATTTGGGAAAGGAAAGGAAATGTTTTGTTTTGATTTTCTTTTGTAGTTAAGAATAAGCTAGAAAGATAATGCTTAATGTGAGTTGTGTTAGGCTGAGGAAATTATTGTTTTAGAAGTCTGCCACTGAGTTCTGTTTGGTTGTGACGAAAATGAGAGAAAGGATAGGAATGTTAAAGTTGGATTTTTTTTTTGGGGAAAACTTGCTGTGTTGGGTTAAAAAATTTTGAGGTAGTGTAATATTTATTGTATTTCATTTTTTTTTTAAATAAATTTGAGTGTATCTTTTAGTTGAGCTTTTTTTTTTTTGGTTGCCTTAAGATGTGAGTTCTGATTGGTTTCAAGGAAAATGTGGGAACTAAAAGGAAAGGAAAGGAAAGGAAAGTAAGTTTTTTTTTTTTTTTTTGGTAAAGATCTTGTGTTAGTTAAATTTTTTTGAGAAAGTGTTAGGGATGTGTATGAAGAAATTGAGTTCAACATTTTTTGTTCATAAATTTGAATAAATCTCTTAGTTGAACTTATTTTTATTATATTAAGATGTGAAAGAAATACATTTTAAAGTTATATGCTACTCTTTTCGTCAAATCTTTTAGAAATGAGGTGGTTAGGCTACACCATTTAAGGTTTATCAAAATTTGATGCTTCTTTCTGCTACTTGCAGAAATTTGATAGTGAAATTTGGATGAAAAAACTTAAGGAAGGAGATCTAATCATGTTGAAATTCTACGCTCTTGCTGTCTTGCCTTTGATTGATCCTACTTGGGCTCTGTCTGGTTCAGGATTTGGATTCCATCTTTTCAATGGATAATCTAGTTTTTAAAGCTTGCAATAGAAAATCTTGTGATGGTTTTTGACCTATAACATGAAGTCCACAAAAGTTAATCATCTGAGAAGGGAAATAATTGAATTCTTTAGTAGCCCTGTAAATTTTTGGGACTAAGGCTTGGTTGCCGTTGTTATTGTTGTTGCTGTATCTGTTCATGGGTTGTTTCTTGGTGGCAGCGTGATCGAGCTGCTTGGTTGATGCGTCCAAATGATTCTTTTGTTGATGCTGTTGCTGAGAATCTGTTGGATCGCTTGGAGGTAGTAATAAGCATCTTTATAATTTAATCTTTTTCCATTCTCTCCGGTAACGCTGAAGGGTTACATGTTCTTCTGTTGGGCAAAGCTCTCAAGTTTGGGTAAATATTTGTAATATGCAATGCTGATTTCACTTCCAAAGTTTGAGTTTCTACTACTTGGAATTCAAATGCAAGTCTTAAATATTTTATGCCTGTTATAACTTCAGAATTGTTTACCCATTAGGTTTATGTTGGCTATGTGTTTGCCTTTTGCAGGATTGTAAAAAATCATTTCCAACAGCATTATGTTTGGGTGGCTCATTGGAAGCTGTCAGGCGTCTGTTAGGTGGTCGTGGTAAGAATTTAAAGTTTCATTTTTTTTTTTTTTTTTTCCCTCCAACCATTTATCTACCTTTTACTTTCTGTGTTGCTGTGTAATTAGTTGTCTGCAATCACTTTAAAAGATTAAAGAATTATTTGGGATGTGAATTAGGAAGGACTAGGATGTAATGGATGTGATACTTTGGAGTTGATGCCTTGATGGAATTATGGGAATTAGAATTTGCATTATGGCTATCCTTTTAATTGCATAGGAATTAGTCCAGTGGTTTTTTATTTTTATTTTTGTTGGACAACATTTTAATGCTCTATTGAGGAAGATGCTACCTGTGCAATTAGGGCAAGGTGGTCTGTTGTCTTTTTAGTGATCATTACAGCAATGTTGTTTTTTGTTTTACCTGTCTTTTTTTTTCTTTCTTCTTGTACGTTATTTTTATTTCCAAGATGCTCCCACTAATAGATTGTAATATCATAAACACTTTCCCTGATGTCAGGTGGCATTGAAAAGCTCATTATGATGGATACATCATATGACATGATAAAACTGTGTAAGGATACTGAAAAAGATGTGCACAATGAAAACATTGAAACGTCCTATGTAGTTGGCGATGAGGAGTTTTTGCCTCTTAAAGAAAGGTGTGCATGTATTCTTCTTTCCCCTTTATGGATTCATGTGCAATACATTAAATGAGGGATTTTTAATTTACTTATATAGAATGTATTTGTGGTTTGAAGTTCTGTAGATGTGGTATTAAGCTGCTTGGGGCTACACTGGACAAATGATCTTCCAGGTTCCATGATACAGGTATGCGATCTTAGTGTAGACTTCAGTGGTCCATTATGCAACAAATTCATTAGAATTTTGATTGCAAAACTCTATAATTCTTTAATATAATGGGAAAGTTGTATTGGAACAAATGCCTAATCATTGTATTGTATGTTTTATTTCTTTATGTTGTCAGAAGCACAAAGATCAAGTACATATACAAAAGATTACAAGTTGTAAAATAATAAGCACTGGAAATGCCTCTAAAGCTATCAGTTGGTCTTCATCTTGATTTATTTTCTTTCATTGATTAAAAAACTTCGAAAGTGTTCAATCATAAATTAAACACAAAGAAATATCAAGTATTTCTTTATTTAGCAATTTGACTGCCAAAGGTATCGAATGTGTGTACATGCATTGAACAAAGAGTAGTTCATGTGCATGTGTGCACACAGATATTTATTAATAACCTATTATGTGGTTTTAAAGTAAATTAAAACCTTCTTTTTTTTGCAACTTAAAAAAAAATATATATATATATATATATATTTATTGTATCTCTCCTTGTACCAATGAATATAATGGAAGCCAGAAATTTGTTAAAGCTAACTTAAAGGCTTGAAACGTTGTGTGAGTCAAAGTTGTCCTTCCGTCTTTTCCTCCCAAATTCTAATCCTTTCATATATGTAAAGGGATCCTTGCTGGATTCATTTCTAACAAATGTTTATCTTTGCCAGTGTAGATTAGCATTGAAGCCGGATGGCATATTTTTAGGAGCTATTCTTGGTGGAGAAACCTTAAAGTTGCCTATTCCTTTTCATTTATTTCTTTATTCACTTATCTGAAGTTAAAATTATACATCAATGCTTGAAATGCCTGGTTGATTTTTCTAATTGCTCATACTTGTGACTAGGGAGCTGAGAATAGCATGCACTGTCGCACAAATGGAGCGTGAAGGAGGCATCAGTCCACGAATATCACCTCTGGCACAAGTAAATTTTTTTTATTTTATTTTTTGAAGAATTTGTTCCAGTTTCTTTATTGAAAAAAAAAAAAAATTATTTATTTTTCAAGTGAATCCATGCAGTTACATTTCTTCATGATTAATGTTGCTACCTAATTGTCTTAGCTTCCATGACCACTCACAATTAATTTTTTTTCAATAATTTTAATTTGAAAATTCTTGAGAAATGAACACAAACTCATATGTGCCCTATTTCACATTGTGAACCAGTCAACAGATTTTTTTGCTTATCTTGTTTAGGTGCGGGATGCAGGCAATCTTTTGTCTAGGGCTGGCTTCGCCCTGCCAGGTGTTGATGTTGATGAATACGTTGTTAAATATCAAAGTGGTAAGAATTTCTCATCCTCTTGTGATGTTTATTTAGCTTAAAAATGGAACTTTTAGAACAAAAATTAATTGCTGGTTTACAAATTCAGTGGTCAATGAACTGGTGTTCACCAAAATACCCTTTATTGTATATGAACTACAAGCATCAAATGAGTTCAAGGCTTCAAGCTTTTGATTTCATGTTACTATGATGTTTCACTTGCTCTCTTTATTTAATATTGTGGTGGGGGCAAGGCTTTCTTTCCTATGAATAATAAAGAATAATGCTGGGAAGTTGATACACAGATGTGGTCAAGCTCCTGCAATTTATTTTCACAAGAGAGGTAGAGTGTTGTTGAGGGTTAACATAATTTTCTCATGAAATATTACCAAAGAAAATGGCATAAAACTCATTCTTCAGTGTAAAGCCCGGTTTGGCGTTAAATGATGCATGCACATAAGAGATAGTGTATCCTCTTCATCAATGTTCTTTTGAGTTGTGGAATTAGTGGCATTGAATTGCTTATCAGTGCTGACATTTAAAATTTAATTACAAAGCTGGTACTTGATCCACCTTTGTCTTTGAAATATATCTTTCTGTTTTTTTTTATTGCTTGTCACTTAATTTCAATATAAACCCTTTAGAATGATAATTATCTAGTCCTTTTTTTCTTTTCCTTTTTAATATTCTTTTTTCTCTCTATTTGGTGTAGCTCTGGAGCTGATAGAACATTTGCGTTCAATGGGTGAAACTAATGCTCTCCTGCAAAGGAATAATGTGAGAGTTTTTATATTTGTTAAATGCTGAATATCCTTTCTTTCCAATGGCTCAAGTACAGAGCATGAGCTAGTTTGGAAATCTCAATTGAAATTTGATGTTTTTATTGATGAAACCAGATGCTAAACAGAGAAACAGCACTGGCAACTGCAGCTATTTATGACTCAATGTTTGCTGCAGAAGATGGCACCATCCCTGCAACCTTCCAGGTGAACATAGTAGATTACCTATTCACCATTGACTTTTTTCCTTGCTAATGTCTAATGAAACTTGGGAAATTACAAATAATCCCATAGCTAAACAATATTAGTGAGATCATACAGAAAATAACATAAGCAAGATATCACTTTCTTTAAAAATTTAGGGAATGCACCAATGAAGACTCTGGAGTTGTCTGTGATTAGTAAAATATTTGCCATCAACAATGGTCCTGGGTACTCTTAAATCATTATGCTTCTATATACTCAGTCACAAGATATGTTATATGTGCATAGCCAAAAAGGAATATATCATGTTGCTAGAAGCTTTTGATACAAGGCACTCCAAATATTTTTTTTTTTTAAATTTAGTCTCTTCATTTTTGCCAGAAAGGAAACAGTTCAATATTTCCAGTCCACATATTGATAATGTGGGTAGTTTTTCACATTGAATCTATTTGGTCTTTTTAATACACAATATTTTTTTGTTAAGGGCAGCTATATGTTATGTAAATAGGGTTAACTGGCTATTTTATGTGACACTATGCCAATGATAGATCTCTGTAACCACTGCCAGAACCCAGCTTCCATAACCTTCAGAACACCTTCTTTTGCTTGGTGACTTTCATATTATCTATTGGAAAACTTGGAAACTAGATGCAGAGGGAGTCTGCTCTCTCTCTCTCTCTCTCTCACAGTGTGACCTGGAAACTATAAAATTTGCTCATCATTCAATGTAGAAGTTGTATTCATTCATTATTGTTGTACACAATTGTTTGCTTGGAATATCATGGCACAAACTTTTCATGGTTATTTGTGGGGCAGCTAATTGAATCTAGACCTCTAATGACTCTCAAATACTTGAAAGGAAAAGGGAAAAAAAAAAATACAGTTTGCTATTCTTAACATAGAATGTAAATATGCAAATCTGTGTGGACTAGTATCCAGCATTCCAATTCCTATTTCTTTCCGTATTAGGAAGTAGAGTACTGCTGAAAGTAAAATCCTCTTCCCTGGCCGTATACTACGTTTGACACTGCTCTTGGTTGTAGGTAATTTTCATGACAGGGTGGAGGGAACATTCTTCTCAGCAGAAGGCCAAAAGGAGGGGGTCTGCCACTGTATCTTTCAAGGATATCCAGAAGAAATTTGGAAATGGGAACTGAACACACTCTCTCTCTCTCTCTCTCCAGTATACCTTGGATGAACAAAGAGTTGAAAAAATAAAAACTGTAATAGCCTTTTTTTTTTTTTTTCATTTTTCAGTGCTCTTTTTCGTTTCTTTTTTAAATTCTCCACTTGTTAAACTAATAAAACATTGTTAATAAAATTCTTGATGAGTTGGTTCCTAATTGATTAAAGATAGGCCACACTTTGTTCAATTTGATGATGAGCTTGCAACCTGAAACCTTTACTTCTAAGTTGGTTACCAAGTGATGAAAGATAGACAACAGCATGGTTCATATTCAGCATAAAATGGGGGTAAACCTTTATTAAGCAAAATATTTCTTAAGTACAACATGAAATGCCATCTCTAATTGTTTCTTGTTTTCTTTTTTTCCTTGCATACAAATTATGCCTTTGGCGTCACTTTTACTTTCAAATTTTGGAACACCAATATGTTTGACAAGTACACTTACTGTTTTCGTTCTATAATCAAGGCTATCAAGACACTGTATTGGCAATTGCAGTATGTGTCACAGTGCAGATTTCTCAGTCATAGATAAGAATCAACCGTTTGTATGAATCAACAATACAATTCAAAAGCATGCACAATTAGATTAATGAAAAACACACAATCTTTATTACTTTTACTGCAAAGTACAAAGACACTCTTAAAGTTCTCATACAAAACCCGCCCTAGCCTAGATCAGCCACCTACACTTGCAAACATAGAGTTTACAATGGTTCCCAACATAGTATACTCTTTAAGTATTTCCTCTTTTACACGTTGACACATCTAACTGTTTTATGTAAACATACACGAAATGGTTGTTGCAGTGGTTGCTTGCCAAGTAACTAAACCTAGACCTGTTACCACAATCTTGGAAGTGCCTGTTTGTCTTGGCACTTTTTCATGTTTTAACATATGCACTACTTGTGCACATGTTACAACACATCACTACCCTTATGCAACCCAGCCACACTATGGCAAGCAAGCTAAAACCCAGCAATAATCCCATGGCAAAGCCCACGGTAAGACTATTGTGCCTTACCTATTGCACATGTTGCCCACACCACAGCATATACATGGTGTCTAATTTACCAAGCTATGACAAAGAGTACATCACCTTTACAAAACCACTGTCACATTGCCATTCAACCAACACGACTATGAATGCACCACAAGAAGGTAGTATATAGCTTGTTGCTGTGTCAAGGAACTTACTCAGTTCATGGCATATGCCTCCTTCATGTCCATAGGTTTGTGCATGACTAACATTCTTAGATAAAGCACAAGAACACACAAATCACACATAAAAGGTTGGGAAAAAAACAATTACTCGAGCAAATCTTCACAGAAATTTCAAGTGAAATAAAATACTACAAGAGAGAGACTATCATAACATCCTTGATTAAAATTCTGAAATGTGAGTGGATAAATTCTGAAATCCACCTTAGCAAAAATTTGAGTGGATAAATTCTGAAATCCACCTTAACAAATACAATAAGTTAATGAGTTTTACATGTCAAAACAACTATAATAAAATGATATTGTAGGTTTTGGCTGAAAGGATAATAATTAAATCTAGTGACACAAAAGTTAAGTTCTACATTTATCTAATGATTTATGAAAAAAACTTGTAGGTTTTGGCAGAGATGATAATTTGCCGTATTCCTCCTATGGGTGCAAGGACTGCTATCAAAACTCCGATGATAATCGAAATCTGAAATTAAACACAAATATGTTAAATTAGTTACGAACAAAGAAATACCCATTACTAGTTTTGAATAATGGAATAATAAAGTATGAATAGATTAAAGTTTTAAATGGAATTAAGCTTACCCAGGATGCAATCCAATGAAAGCTCCATCTATTTGGTTTTTTTAAGACAAGCCAAATGATACAAGGGGTCTGCATTGAGAAGTTACCAAAGTTACAATCAGTACATAATTTTGGTTTCAATTTTTTTTTTTCCTTTTTTCAAAGTTGAAAAAGGATATATAATGTATTATAAACTTACAAAGTATGAGGTTGAGGCAAACACTAGTCCTCCAAAGAACCCCAACAATCCTCCAAAGAATGGAATACACAATGCAATGAACCCTGTTATGGCTGTTATCAAATTCACAATATGAATCAGTCATCAATAGTGATATATAAAGAAAGAAAATCCATACAAAGTTTTTATTCATTTATTTTTTTGGTACCAAAATGCAAAATCATAAAGAACACCATTAATTAACCGTACTTACCTACGTATGTGCTACGACCAGCGAAGCGTAGGGCTCGTCCAGGAGTGAAATGTAACTTTTGCACCAAACATGACTCAAGCATGTCGAATACAGGCATAGCAAAAACCTGAAAAAGGTAAGGGAAACAACAATATTTACTACATCATTGTTTCTCATTTTAAATCATTCTTAGCCACCTTTTTTTAGCTTTTCCTTTTCTTTCTATAATGGGAAAAGTAATAGTATTTGGGCAGATACAAAATTTATGATAACCCCTTTTTTTTGTTAAGACGACATTTTTTGATTGAAACAATTTCACTTTTAGATAAACATATTATTGGTACCGCTTTTATAATATATATATATATATATATATATTTTTATATATAAATGTTGAGTTTTAGTATTATTTTGGAAAAATATTAAAATTAATACCAATTTTATAGTATCACTTTAACAATATAATAAATATAAATGTTTTATAATTATTAATTAGTAACACATCAATTTATAAGACGTACCTGATAGCTTCCTATGACATGTAAAAACACCATAAAGTTTGCGATGGCAATAAGCCAGCGGGGTTGTTCAAGTGAAATGAGAATATCATCTTCAACAACGTTGCCAAAAGCCCAGAACCCAGAGATAGAGACTGCTAAATAGCAAAGGGCTACAATGATATAAGCCACCACGCAACCTTTCCACATGGGCTTCTTGGATGTGTTCTTTTGAGTTGAAGGGATTGTAGCCTGAATCTCTAAAACCACACTGTGACCAGCATATGCAAATGCTATGGTTCCAATACCATTTAGAACATCAAAGATTTGGCCAGCAGTTGTGTGAGATCGAACTCCATATGTTGCTGGATGGTGATGACTACCCCTAATGGTTGATGCTATAAAAGCCACCATTGAATAACTGCAACAATTTACACAATCACTTTTAAAACTTTTGTTTTGTGTAAGTAAACACAATCTGATTTACATTTTGTTTAGTAAGTTAAATACAAAAAGAAAATTAATCATTCAATTAAGTATTAAGCTATAAACTATATTGTACATGTGCACATGCCTTGTCAAAAAGCTATTTTAAATAGATCTATTCTATAATTTATATTAAATATTATAAATCTAACTTGTATCTAGTGTCGTATTATTCAAAATTTTAAATAATATGACACCGTGTATATTACTAGATACAAAATATAAAATATAAAATGAAATCCTAATCTTAAAACAGACTCTTTCCACATGATCATATTCTTTTCACATGGCTATACTTGTGTGGCCATCGGCAAGTAGATATTCATCTTTGTGTTGTGCATATGAGTAGATTTGTGTGAAAGCTTTTCATTCACGTTAGGTTTTTACCAAGAGGAACCCACCAATGAGGTTCATCATCCACTAGATCATATATAAAAAAAAAATGTAGAATACATATTGATTTAACATATTAAATAAATAAATAAATAACTATTTTACATATCTAATATATACATCATCTCTCTCACATTTTGTGACTTCCACTACTGTATGAAATCTACACATTGTGAGATGATTAATACATATGTCGAATACATGAGTTATCTTATACAAAAGAGGAGGACGAAGAGTACCAGAATGACATCACTGCAGCAAGTAGGGAAATTCCTTTCAAGGAATTAAAATTAGGGGTTTGGGAGATGAAGACTTGCAGGCACGAAAAGAAGAGGATGAAATATGTTAGTCTAACATCAGCCACGCTTGGGATCAGCAGATCAAAGAACTTCTTCAATGACTTCCCACCCGTGACCGAATACACTATGGTTGAAGCCACTTGAACACACGTTTGCTGAGGCATAACAATCCAGTACCCTAATTTAGGACCAAAAGCATGCTCTCCCAATTCAGGGTACCTATCAAACCTCTTTCCAGGCACTGCTTCATGCAGTTCAACAAGTTGCCACAACGTATAAAAAGTAATCAACCATGAACCAAGAATCGCTACAATTCCAGGGATCCTGCAAATTAATTAACCAAAGAACATATAAGTTCAAGTAAATGTAACACAATACAACAACAACGACGGTAACAACCAAGTCTTACTCTTAAAATTTTGAGATCGGACTAATCAAGATCGATCACATAGATAAAAATAACACAATATTCAATTAGATTTAGTTTTGTAATTAAATGCTATTAAGTACGTACCAGCCAAGTTGGGATAGTGCAAAGGGTAAGCCAAGAACCCCAGCACCCACCATAGCCGTAACATTGTGGAAAGCTGAGTACCACCACTTTGCTTTTCTAGATGCAGTTATAGGCAGCCAACTATTAAGGTCCACCACTTGCTCAGTTTCACTAGTCTGAGGAGCCATTTGATCACTTGCATTCCCATTGTTTTCCTGAAATTAGATTGTATAGCATTACATGAACATAACAATATGTGCTTTAAATAAGGGACAAAGTTTAGTTACAAAATTGATTGTAACTCAAAACTACAATCTTACTCAATAAAATAAACATTACTATATATTTTGAAAATTTAACAATTGAATTGCATGTTTTTTACACTCTTAATACACATGTCAAATTTTGTGTCAATCAGATATTATTTATTATATGATCTATAAGTTTATATTTTATTCATAATTTTAAACTACAAAAATTTATAATTTAAATAATTTATTGAGGACATAACTATTAATCTTTAATTTTCTAGAAATTTTGCAAGCATGAAAGATATATAAAGAAAAGGTAATCCAATGGTTCAATAAAATGATATTAAATAAAATTGTAACCTTAAACTACAACTAATTTTGTAGCAACAAAACCAAATATTCAAAGTACGTAGTTTGTGTATGTGCTTCACTGCATGGATATCAAGACATACCATTGAAGTCTCGTGGTTGCACATTCTCCTTTAGCACTTACTCTTTGCGGAGAGTAATAAGTTGAGTGTTTCTGAAACTATGATCTGCAGTGGTTTTAAAAACGAAGAGTTTGAGTTAATTAGATCTTAGGGGTATCTAATTAATAGATCCTAATGTTGTGGGTCTTGAATCAGTCATGGAATCTCAACCACAATAAAAAGACAAATCAGATAAGCTTATCCTTCCTACAAAAGTGTACCGAAAAAAGCTTAGTCGGAGCAAAGATTTAGAGTAAGATGAGAAAAAAATATTTGTCACGTGTAAGTTTCAATATCAGAAAGTTTAAGAACTCGACAAAATCCCACCATATTTTCATAATATTTTTGTTTTGAATTGTGATAAGTCCAAATATAATTTTATTTTGCCTTCTAATGATTTAGCAACTCAACTTGTGAAAAAATTATGAGATTTTGTAGAAGAACTCAACATCTAAGATATCTTAAAGACATGGGATTACTCTATAAATTAACAGGTGGCTCTCGATGAAGAACTTGAACTAGTCGTGGATACTCAGCAATAACTAAACTAATAGTTAAAAAAAAAATATTTCTCTTTTCTTTCTAATTTCTTTTCTTGATAAATTGATTTATCGATCCATATGTATAATATCATTATGTACTACGGCATAAAAAATAAATAAAATTGACTCGTAGAATGTACCTCTTCTACTTCCTCTTCTTTCAGAGAGTCTATACGATATTCACAGCCTCTTCTTCTTCTTTCAGAGTCTATATTCACAGCCAAAATCTTCTTCTTCTTTCAGAGTCTATATTCACAGCCAAAATCTTCTTCTTCTTTCATAGAGTCTATATTCACAGCCAAAAGCTAGGAGAAAGAAATCACGAGCAATCCTAGCTCGTGAATGTAAAGGGTCTTTTATAAGAATCTTAAACGTCTCACTCCATTAAATAAATAAAAGAGGAAGATGAATATTAAGGTACATATAAACACGGATTGGTTATTTATATAGTTTTATTCGGAATACAACACTAATTAGTGTTATATATTCACCAGTATCCTATTCCTATCCAAAATCTTTTATTGGATTTATGACTTTTTTTTTTAAAGAGAATTTTAACATATGAGGTCCGCTTCTGATGATATCAAGACACCAATAAGTTTTTAGTGTAGGCGAGAATTGAACCACAGATCTTTTATTCAACCATCAGAGACTTTACCAGTTGAGTTAGATGAAACTCACCAGTTTATGACCTTTTATATATATAGGATCACTGTCCAACTAATTTTTAACTAGAAAATTAAATAACATCTTTCCTCACTTCCCATAACTAAATAAATAACCATCTTTTCTCACCAGGATTATATCATCTTGACTTTCTTTGTTGATTTTTCGTGTTTTTGGTAATATAAAAAAATTAGGTGAAAATTATCATTTAATTTTCCTTATCTATTATATATATATATATATATATATATATTCAAAACTTCTGAAACTCTCACAACTTTCCACTTCAGCATAATATTTAAATAAAAAATCTAACTTATTAGTCCAAACATAATAAGAAGTGAAACTCTATTTCTCTAACAAATCTAACTTAAACTCAAACTCATCATTATAATTTTTTTTAAATAAATTTTTTTTATTTAATCCAAACTTAATAAAGAATGAAATTCTATCTCTTTAACAAAACCAACTTAAACTCAAACTCAAACATTGATAATTTATATCCAAATTTACGAGGTTAATTATAAACACTATAAAAGCAAAGCAAAGCCCAATATTTTTTTTTAAGCCGAGTAAAGGTATGAGCTCTTATATGTTATTTTCTTCTCCTCTACTTTGTTAAATATATATATATATATATATATATATTATGGTTTTTCATGTGTTTTTTTAAAAGTAATTTTCGTATATGAACCACCAAACTCTCTTTAGCCCTTTTTTACAACATAAAAAAGCTTATAATAATTGAAATTACTCTTTCGAATGTAACCCATCTTTTTCCTATATTTTTCTATTGTTTAGTTTTTTTTTTTTTTTTTCAATAATTTCAAAGTAATCAATCATCTGATTTTTTAATATTTTTTGGTCTTTTAGAAGTTAAAATATCTAAATTTTTATGTTATTTTTTTGCAGTATTTGAATTTGTCTAACAAATTTTTGTAAGCCATTGCATGTTCAAGCAATGGCTTCTTCATCAAATTGTAATACAAATTGAAGTCATACAAGAGCAAATCATACAATGATGTAGTTTCTTAAATTTTTTATAAAATTATTTTAGTCTACCTCACAAATAAGAATAAGTAAGTTCTTGTGCATAGTACGGGTTAACAACTAGTTTAACTTAGCATGAAACATAATTTTTTTGTTCACTAAAATTTTTTAGAAAACAACTTTATTTCATGTCAAACTAAATAGTGGAAGTCAAAAGATAGTTATCCAATCCATTTTTAAGATTGCAATCAAACATGAAAAAATAAAATAATTATCTCGAAAATACTTTTTAAAAAATAATTTATTTTTCAGAAAATGTTATAATGTCTAAATAAACGGACTCTTAGCCAATTGTTCTTAAAATTTGCATTTTGATGTTTTAATGGCGACGTTGCCGATTTCAAATATCATTTATGTAATGACTTTAAAATATTTGTTATGATCTGCCATTGTTGAAGCGAACAAAATCATTGTAATGGCCACCTCAACAAGTTTCAAAATAGTTTTAGAAACAATTTATTTTTCCCTCGCAAAATTTGTATATATTTTCCTTCTTGGATTATTGAAATGAATTATATTACACGACTGTTGAACTACATGATATATTTATATTTCTAACCATCTCAAAAAAAATAAAAAATTTTAATTTAATTGGTTAGTACCTTTTGATGTTTTCAAAAACATTTAAGATTCAAATCGTCTTATTCCATTGTAACTTTCAACTTATCCAAAAAAAAAAAAAAACATGGTATCTAATTCATAAATTCAAAGGAAGAAAAAAAAATTCAAATGCTTAAATTAAAACAATGCTGCAAATTAAAGCTTTTGTTGTTTTGGCTAAGTTGTCATTATTATTATTTTTATAGCTAAAAATTATTAAGATAAGTAATGTTAAGAACATAAATATTTTCACGTCCTTTTTCTAAAACTTGTTAAAAAGTATTAAACAATGTCACAGCTTTCATTATACACCAATAACAAACCATCATATCAACAATTAAAAAAAAATTTGTAAAAATATATTGTACAACAACATATATATAAAATAGGGCATTGTACGTTGGCTAACGTACATTATTTATACGCGTCATATATTTCATGTGTTAAGTATGAACATATTAAAAAAATATGAACAACACATGTAAATTATGAACACTGTATCCATAGTATGCATAGAGTGTACTTTTTTAAGGAGTACGTGAGAATATTTTCACCTGAATTCCTTTTTTTTTTTTTTTTTTTTTAAATGTAAACAGCCCAGTAGTCCACTATCTTTTTTTTTTTTGAGAAGTTCAGTAGTCCACTATCTAATTTGTCCATATGTGTACAATAATTGGGCCACCATTTCATTAAATGTGAGCGACGTATATCATATTATGACTATTCATTCAATTGTAACTGGTCGCATTATGTTTTGTGGTATAAGCGACAAATTCAAAAAAAAATTTCATGCTTAATTAGATGATTGGTAGTAGTAGTATGATTCTCTTAAAAACAATTATGTAAAAAAAATTATTATCTAATAATAAGTGTATATTATATGTATTTATCAGGCTGATTTGGCCAATATTTCATTATTAATCAAAAATTTCTTCTTCTGAAAAAAAATTATTTTTTCAAATAATTAATAGGTAGGTCTTTATTTTTTTTACCTTTTTTTATTAAGTTTGTTTCTATCTTTTAATCAATAATAATAATAATAATAATAGGTTGCGGTTTCATATTGATCATTGAGCAAGCTCAACGCCCCCCATTAAATGTTCCCTATTTAATTTCACTTTGAAGAGAAACAGATAGGTACGAATATTAACAACCATTATTTTTCATTAGACACAAGCTCATTTTTGTCTTTTATTTATTTATTTATTTTTTAAGAGTAGGTGTTGAGTATTGACCAACACATAAAAATAAACGATTTATAATTCTTACGTGTCCATCTATATAACCATAAAAGTCAAGGCATGATTTTATTTTATTTATAAAAAATAAAAAAAATAAAAAAAATAAAAAAAAAATAAAAAAAACCTCAAGGCATCACTCTTCTCTCTAGAACCTTAACCTTAAACACTCATGTGTTTAACTTATTGTTTTAAAAAATGAAGTAAATCACTAATGAGTTTCTTAGTATATAGTACTTCTATTAAATTTCATATAAAAATGATTTTTTTATTTAATAGAGTTTCAATCTATGACGTATATTTTTTATGATTACGCTTTTTATCATTTGAGCAATACATCAATTGATTTTGGTGGTAAGCGGGGATTGAATCTAAATTCTTCATTCCATATCCATGAAATGACTTTTTACCCATCACTAAGAAAAGTACAAAAGTTAAAAAAAAAAAATTAAAAAAAAAAAAAAAGAAAAAGAAGAAGAAGAAGAAGAAGATTAAAAAAATTATTGAAAGATCCCTATATGTGCTGCTATCATTTTCAGCCTTATCCAACTTTATAATTTAAATTTACATTTTAAAATGGTTATCAGTGTGGTCAATTTATTAAATTTTAAAATGTAGTATAATACCATTCAGCAACCAAAAAAAAAAAAATGTAGTGTAATACCCAATACCATGTTTTTATATTCTTATTTAAAAAATAAAAAATAACCAAAGAAATAATTTTAATTTTTTTTATACAAGATAAAATTTATACTCTTGCCTAATTTAAGTATATATGTATGTATGTGAAATTTTCTTTTGAAGACTAAAACCCTAGTCCTTGCCCCCCACACCTTACAAATACGAAAAATTATATAGTCTTTTAGTGAATCACGTCACTTGTTCACCATTCTACTAAAAGACTCTCACTTGTTTAAAATTGTTGAGTTAGTAATCAGTTTCTGTTAAAAAAAAAAAAAAAAAAAAATTAACTCAACAATTTTAAACAATTGAGAATCTTTTAGTGGAATTTGTCTACCAGAAGAACCTTATAATTTCTCTACAAATACTTATACTTGTAAAATGACAGTTTTTTGTGCATTTCTATTGACACTTGTAAGATATAATTAATTATAGGCTATTTAATTGTTCAAGGGTGATTGAATATATATATATATATATATTCAAAGTAACAAAGAGATTAGGAGGATTCAACCAAACTTTACGGGAGGAGGAGGTTCCAAGTGACCTACAAATTAATAGCAATTACAAATTTTGGAAAAAGCCAAAGTTGTTGTTATTATTATTATTATTATTTTGCAAAAAATTTACAAACTAAAGCAATACTAATAATAGATATGATTACTTGATTAGTGACACATCAACATAATAAATAAAATTTTGAATTTTTTTTTGTGTGTTTAAAATTTGACACATCAATTTTTTAGGCTTATGTGTAAATTTTGTTGTTACATCACTCACAAATTCTTATGTTTAAAACAACCCAAATAATTATAGGCTTCTGTGTAAATTTTTGAATTTTTTTTCATTGGTGTATTAATATTTATTCTTTAAACATGGCCAAACAATCTAAAATACTATTTTATCATTTTTGCAACAATAAAATTTACCCTTATCTTCAAACAAATTCCCTCATTCAAATCCCATCTTTCTTTGTATGTTCACTCATATGTCTTAACATTCGCCTTTAGCTACACTCTTTTTTATGAATATGTTGTTTTTTAACAACTTGACATTCAATGTCATAGAGCACAATTAATCTTATAGCCATCTTTATAATAATAATAATAATAAAATTTCTTTTAACTTAATAGGTATTCTATAATATACAATACTCATGTTGTGCTTCTCCTCTTAATCCACCATACTCTTATCCTATGATTAATTACATCATCTCCATTCTCTCAATCTCTTTGAATTATTGATCCAATATATCAAAAACTCCTATTGCTTGATATCTCCTAATCATAAAGTCTTAGAGCCCCTTAATCCTTGTTACTACCTTGACTAAACTTACATTTCATGTACTATGTTTTGGTCTTGCTTAAAAAAACCCTTTACATTCCTCTCAAATCAATGTAATGAGCTTATTTATCACTGGCATAGTACATACACACACACACACACACACACACACACACACACACACACATATATATATATATATATATATATAGAGAGAGAGAGAGAGAGAGAGAGAGGAGAGAGAGAGAGAGAGAGAGAGAGAGAGAGAGAGAGAGAGAGAGAGAGAGAGAGAGAGTTACATCTAGTGTAACTTTAAGTAATATTATATCACCTAATAACTTGTTATTAAATTCATATTTTGGAAATTTTACTGTTGGATTACATGTTCTATATGTTCTTAACATGCTCAATTTTCATACTAATCGGATGTTATTTACCATTTCATCCATAAACTTATTTTTTATGCATTATTTTAAACTACAAAAACTTAAATTTAAACAATTAATTGATGACATGGCTATTGATATTCGATCACCTTGAAATTTTGCAAGTATGAAAAATATATGAAGATAATGTAATTCAAAGGTAGATTTGTCAAAATTGGCATTTTATTAAAAAATATTGAATGGTGTAACATTACTTAAAATTACACCAAGTGTAACTTGAATCCAACCTAAACATACATATATATATATATACTTGATTCAAACTTATAGTTATATATAGGAAACTTGTATTGTCTTAACTTATTCTCACACTAATTACAACTCCACCAGACCACCATACCTATTTTAATCAATTGAATAATAAATATATTTTGGAGATTTTTTATTTTAACAAAATCCATTCAGATAACCTCTCTAAGGACCTTATAAATTGAAAAATTAACCAAACTAGTGGTACTCTATCACCATTGGTTCATCCCATATATGGCATGAAGAGGGGAGGAGCTCTTTTCCATATGGGACAACAAAATTGCCTAAGGTTACAATATGGTCTAGCCCTTGACTTTGAAGCAAAAATTGTCCCCACAGATACTATTAACATGATAATTATTCAAGAAAGTCTATAGACAGTAGACACACAAAATTTGACACTCACTAATGTTGCAAATTGTTAGTAGTAATTTTCCATTTGGGACAACAAAATTGCCTAAGGTTACAACATAGTTTAACTCTTGACCTTGAAGTAAAAATTGTCTCCACAGATACTATTAACATGATAATTATTCAAGAAAGTCTATAGACAGTAGACACACAAAATTTGACACTCACTGATGTTGCAGATTGTTAGAAGTAAGTAAAAAAAATAATGTTTGTATTGGTTTGAAATAAAAACTAGTACATATTTGCCAACTCAACTATTGTCAATTTTTTTTGTGTATGTCCCATTATTCTAATTATTCCTATCTCTCACCAAAACACATAACATCTTTAGAAACCTTATTAACATACTTGGTTTTTAGCCAAAGTAATGTAACATACAAAAAAAAAAATTGAAAACCTTTTTCACACCTCTTAAGTTAGCAAAATTTTACTAATTTTCATTTTAGCCACTTATATCACTTCTTAGCTTATAACTAATAATTGTGACACATGAACAAAGTGTCAATTTCTTTTGGCGTACTTAGATTTTCTCTTTTAGCCATGAGAGAGAGAGAGAGAGAGAGAGAGAGGAACAGACACCAATGATAGTTGTAAAGTGGGGCCTCAAATTACCCGCCGGCGCACATTAATGCAAGATGCACTCAAAGTAGCACTAACGTGAGCTCACAATGCGCACAACAAACAAAATCCTCCACACTCATCACCAGTGCCACCCCATGAATCAGACCCATCCACACACACAAACACAAACACAAACACAAACACAGTCACTCTCTCTCTCTCACACACACATACACAATTCGGTTATAATAAAGCATATTCTCTTTCTCTATTTCGCTTTCAATTTCTCTCTCTCTTTCTCTGTTTTTTTTTTTTGTTTGTTTTTTTTTTGTTAATATATATAAAAAATATATATATATATTTTTATATATATCCGTTACTGATTATCTCACCCTTCCTTTACTTTCTCATCGTTCCCAACGTCGAACAGTGAAAGAGAAAAAGAAAATAGAAAAGAAAACATACACATAGAGATTGAGATAAAATCGGAATTTGGTTTTCAGGGAAAACAAAATCTTTTGGGGGTAGTGGTGGAGGAAGAAGAGGGATGGATCTGTGGGCAGTGCATCATGTAAAGAACACGACCCGGACCCCAGTCTTTCTCAGGAACTCGTTTTCCGAGAAACCCAATTCCTGGAACTTGGGAAAACCCAATTCTTGTAGCGGAGCTGACTGTAAAGGCAAGGTCTTTGAGATCAGGGTTTTGAGGAGACGCAGGATTTCCACTTCTTCTTCTTCTTCCTTTGCTGTTAGAGCTATGGCAAAGAAGAATCATGAAAATTCCGGTATTGGGTTTTCTTCTTCTTCTTTTTCTTTTTCTTTTTTACTTTGCTTGAGATTTTGTTGGATTTTTGGTTCCTGGGATTCTTCGAATTGGTTTCGTTTCTGGGTTTGATTGATGTATGTGTTTTTTATTGGGTCTTATGGTGTTTGATTTTTGTTTAAGGTTGACTTTTTTAGTTCTGTTTGCTAGCTGACATGTCGGAGGGTTTTTGAAAGGAATGGTTTTTATGTTCAAAAACTCATAAACTAAAGGACTTGAAAAAAAAAAATGAAAGTTAGAATTTTTATGTTCGAAAATGCCCATCAACAAAAACTAGAAACTTTATTTTTATTTTTATTTTTAAGGCTTTTTGGGTGTCAGAGAGTGTGTCAATTAAGATTATTAGCTAGAAGCAAATGGAACTGGAATTGTTTGAACATGTGAGATTATTCACAGAAGGTTCAATTTTTATTAGAGGCTGTGGGAAGAGACGGTAAACAGAATTGTTATTGTGGGTTGTTAAATATGTTGGTGCTTGATGTGAGAGAGTGACTGTTGGTTTGAGACCGTTTAGATATTGAGCAGGCAAGTTAGTTGGTTAATTACCTTATTATATTAGGTATCTATGTAGCATTGAGGACTGATTTGAAAGCGGAAGGTTTCTGATTACATAAAAAAAAAAAAATTCTCCTTAAGGTTTGTAAAGTTAATTAATCTATAGTGGAAAAATAAGGGCCGGATCTACTAGAGGTTTCAAATTGCTTGGAATAAACTTGCCCAGGTTGGTTTTTTAGCTAAATGGACTAGTTTAACCTGAGATTTGAATATTTTGTTACGTGTTTGAGGCAGTCAAAAATGGTAGTGCTGTTGAATTATAGGCCTTAAGAGTCATCTATTTAAAAGGAAAAAAGGAAAAAGAAAAAGGCTATAGAGTCTTAGACATTGTAATTCAATAATCACACACTTCTTGTCCTTTCTTCTTTCTTTATATTTGTTTCTATTTAGTTGATTTAGTAGCATTAATGTGGAGACATGATGTTTTCTAAGGGGAAAAAATGATTTGAGTGGTGATGTTCTGTTGTCTGGAAGCAGAATGGATAGCTGTTGATGTTTTGCTGAATCACTGAAAGAACCTGACCTGATAGCATTTGGACATTTGAAAGCTATGGATTTTATTTTGCCCCATGTGGATGATATGAGTTGCAGAACCAAAGCTCATTCAGGGTTGTTTTTATGTGATTAATATATATTGTTTGATCTTTAAATCTGTAGAGGATCACATTCTGGGAGTTGTTATATTTTGAAGCTTGTCTATCTGGTTGTTAGAGATTTCTTCAATCTCATACCCAAATGTCTAGAAGACTAGAGTTAAGAGTTTCTATACTTTGAAGAGCAAACTCATATTCTATGTATGATCTCTCAATGCACAAGGTTTTGCCTTTGTAGCTTGTTGATCTATACAAAAGCACATTTTGTGGCATCTGACCGGTGCCACTTTCTTGCACCGGATTCTAGACAGTTAGCTGATCATACTTCATACAGCTTATAACTTGGCTCTACTAAAAATTTTTTTGTCTCCTAGATCTAGTTTAATAAAGCAATAGGCAATGCTTCCATATCCTAGAATTCTCTTCATCCTTAATATGATAGGTGATTGACCAGATTGTAAAAGCTGGTCTCTAAAGGCGTTTTGGATTACAAAAGAATGCATGGGCAAATTTAATCAATCTCATTCAGGAGATGCAGCTAGCGATTTTTGATTAAGATTTTGAGTGATGATTTGGAATGAGGGACCAGAAACTACCTCTTTTGCTTGAGAAGAAAGGCTTTAGAAATGAAATGAAGAAAAATGTTATGCCTCTTTATTTTTAGCTTACTTGATGATACTCTGTAAAACAAAACTAATAGTTGTTATAGTTTGGTGCTACGAATCTTTTAAGCAGGGACAATTATGAAAGCATCTTTGATATACTTGACATTGAGAATACTTTGTTTATATATATATATATATATACATACAAATTGTGGGAACATGTGCATGTGGATAATGCCGACATGAAAGAAAAGATGTTTGCGCGTTGTCAAAACATGTAGTTGTCATAATTGATGCCTTGCCTTCCAAAAATTCTGCAAGGTGATGTTGTGTGTGTGTGTGTGCATGTGTACACGTGCATTTATGTGCATGCATGTGTGCTTGTAGCTTTGTTAAACTAATGCCGTAAAATAAGTATACATATGGCTGTATGGATTTTCTTATTGCCAGTTTACTGTCTTGCATAATATTTTATTCTATTGCACATCTTTACTTACCACTGCATCCTTTGTTTTTAGGGTCTTTTTCTTGCCTCTGGCACCTTGTTTGTGAATCATATTGCAAGTAATAGTTGTGATTCTAGCATATGACTAAACAATCTAAGCCATCTTTCTCAGAGCTTTGCTTTTAAGCTGATGCTACTTCTCTTCTTATCAATGCATTCATATTTTATAATCCTCTTCTTAAAATCTTTTTGCTCGAGTTACACTTATCGATCTTTCTTTTCCCATTGACTTTGGTTAATATTATTAATCATAAAGCATGTTCTGCTTTACAGATTCTTTTTTTTCTTCTTTCAATTTCTTTTAATAGGTATAATGCAATCACACTATTTAGACACACTTCTCTGCATGCTTTCTACTACTATATATACAGGGGTGGGATTCTGACCATATCCCCTTCTCATGAATAGTTTATTCAAGCTCACCGTCATCTTTTATTACTATTCCCTTGTTTTTTCTCCCAGTTTTGTGATTTTTTTTTTGTAGTCCTGTTACAAGTTTAGCTTAAAATTTAACAGTAATTTAGACAATTAAAATATTGTATGACTGTATGATTAGCAAACAGATAGGGCCTTGGTGTAATCTTTGGCATAAGCTTATTTTGATTGGAAATTTATCGTCTCTCTTCTATTTCTTCACATGTTAGTAATAGTCTATTATACTTGTCTCTGATTATATTGATATATTTGGCTGATACTTCTTTAAGGCTTTATATCATTGTTCACTTAAATGTTTCTCTTTCTCCCATAAAAAGAATCATTGGCTTCTTATAAATTCCACCACTACTTATTTTTGTTGTGAAAATGTTAAATGATCAACTGACGCAGGTGCAAAAGATTTTTTCATGAAATTTTTTGAGTCTTTAATTTCATTTTTAATATTTTTCTTAATTAAATATACACTTGCTTCCTGAAAAATAATGTGTTCCACCACTTCAGATAGAAGACATGTTTTGGTCACCATGTCAGAGTCTGACATGTTGGTGCGTAGTTGCTGTCGATACTAGGTAACAACTCCACTAGAATTGTATGCCTATACCTTGCTTAAGTTATTGTCTACTCTTTGGGAAAAATAGTGTCCTACCATTATAAAGACAATACATCCAGTTTTGTGGGTAGAATTTAGGGTAGCACTGGAGGATTTATGATGTTTTCCAATTAGTCACAAATTCCATGCGCAAAGATGATTGAGGGACCTTGAATATTGATTGAGGATTATGATTCATGAAAGTGTGGATTTTTTTTTTTTTTTTTTTTTTTTTTTTTTTTTTTTTTTTTTTTTTTTTTCTGGTCATTCTTACGAATTGATTCTAGGTGTGTCAACTATGGAAATCGGAATGTGTTCTTCTTCAATGCAAAACGGAACGTTATTGCAAAATAGTTGATGTAGGACAACCTAGGCTTCCCACCTAGATTAGTCCTACCATAGAACCTTAGGCTTCCCACCTAAGGTGTTTGGAATCACCACCAAACAAATACAATGCAATCTCTGCAAATAATCTCAATAATAATAATAATAGTCTGTAAAATACAAAAAGGAACCATCTGGAGCTTTATATACAGCTTCGAGGAATTACAATGATAAAGATAAACTCTCCTAAACAAATCCTAAACAATCTCAAATACTAATACGATAATCCTAACAATCTCAAATACTAATCCAATACTAAAGATAAACCTAAATAAAGATAACATAAATGATAAAGATAATCTCTACAGATGTGCTATCATGTGGTGTCCGCACCAATAGTGCAGATGTTAACGTTCATATGGATTGAGCATGGAGTAGGATCTGATCTATTTTTGTAATTTTATAACTTAAAATTGAATACTTAAATGTGACCGAATAAGAAATATTTTGTTGTTAATGAAATATAGGAAATGGTGATCATTCTATTCCAGAAGGAGATGGGAAGAAAAAGAACAATTCTTCTGATGGAAACAAATCCAATGACACTGCTTCCAATAAATCTGAGCGTACAAGCTTGGACTGGAGAGAGTTCAGAGCAAACCTATTTGCTCGGGAGCAGGTGATATATTTCTTCTCTCTTAGCATAGCTGTTATCTTCCCGAAATTGAATGGTACTATTTGTAAATTCCCAAATGTATCATGTGTTTCACTCAATGTGATGTACAACATTAAGGCGCTGAGAGCTTTTTAGAAGTGCTAATGTTTGTATTAGATTGACCCCATCCGTTATGGGCTTGTCTGGTTTGTTGTTTTTAATTATCTAGCCTTCCACAGGAGGGTAAGGCTATTAATTTGGATAGTTTGTGAAAAATTTCCTTACATGCCTTAAGAGCTGGCACAGTGCTGGGTTGTTGGGTCAAAAAGTCACCTGCTTATAATCTGATTCCTCTGGGGTTCATTAGGTTTTGATGCCTGGCACAAATCTACCAGTTTGCAATTGTGGTGGATATTGCTTTGAGAGTTCAATTAGATGAGATTAACCTCCATCTATAAGGTTCTTGGAAATTTCGGGCCCCCTTTTTGGTTATGCGAACCACTTGTAAATGTTGAATGCTCATGTGATTTAACAAAGTAGACAAGATGGTTCAAAATCATGCTTCATAAACTGTAAAAAGCACTTTTATTCTTTTTTAGAATTAAAATTCATACTCAAAATGATTATTTTGCAGGCGGAAAAGGTAGAGACTGATACTCACAACCAGGATGTGAAGCCCCATGAGTCCAAACCTCTTGGCCTTAAATGGGCCCATCCTATTCCAGTACCTGAGACTGGCTGTGTCCTTGTCGCCACAGAAAAACTTGATGGAGTGCGAACTTTCGAGAGAACTGTTGTTCTCCTTCTTAGATCTGGAACCAGACACCCACAAGAAGGCCCGTTTGGGATTGTAATCAACCGTCCACTTCACAAAAAGATCAAACACATGAAACCCACTAATCTTGATCTAGCAACCACCTTTTCTGATTGTTCCTTGCATTTTGGGGGACCTCTTGAGGCAAGCATGTTTTTGTTAAAAACTGGGGAAAAATCAAAGCTTCCTGGATTTGAAGAGGTGATCCCTGGCCTGTGCTTTGGTGCTCGAAACAGTTTGGATGAAGCCGCAGTGTTGGTAAAGAAGGGTATTCTTAAGCCTCAGGATTTCAGATTCTTTGTTGGTTATGCTGGGTGGCAGCTGGACCAATTGAGAGAGGAGATAGAATCTGATTATTGGTATGTGGCTGCTTGCAGCTCAAATTTGATTTGTGGGGCTTCATCAGATTCTTCATCAGAAGGTTTGTGGGAGGAGATATTGCAACTAATGGGTGGTCACTATTCAGAATTGAGCCGGAAGCCTAAGCAAGATATGTAGTTATTGGATGAGCCTATGCTTGTTTACTAAATAAAAACCAATCGAAGAGTTGAAGGGAGACATGTAATCAAATTATTAGCAAAGCCAATTGTACAGAAAGTTCTCTGGCTTTTCAAATCAGTAGATCTTCTTTCTGTTTCTTAAGCCTTTTGTTTTCTTTTTTCCTCCGGTTCTATTTTATTTTATTTATAATTAGAGAACCTTATATGTTTTTGTATGTAATGATACTCTTTAGGTTACCTCATTGATAAGAAGTTAAGCAATTTCAAATAGCTTTGTAACAGTGATGCAGTTTATTTCTGTAATTGGCTAATTGCTCTAGTGCTACAAGCTTTAGACATCATCAGAAATACTTGTGGGGAAGTTTAAGTCTAATGATGATAGTGATTTCCTTTGGTTTGAAATAAACTTCCACAGAGAGTAGTCATGATTCAATAGGTTAGGTGCAAGGGATACCCAAATGGATCCAGCACCTCTTGGGGTTCCTGGGCACTGAGGTTTGAATTCCACCAGCTTCTCTCCCTATTTTATTGGCAATACACACGCACACACGCACACTTCAGGCTACCCCCAGAACCCCCCATGTTAGAATATTTGCAAGAGGATTTATTGCTGTCTTTCCAAGGATCAGACTGAAATAAGGAAAATAGTTTTCCTTCACTAAACTTGAACAATTTGAGCACCTCTTAGCTGGATCCTGTACCGCCTGTACGTATGCACTTTAGTTATTCATGAAGGAGGTGAGAATGTTTCTAATGTTGACTAAATGATCAACATTATTTTAGCAAGAGTTGGCACCATCAGAGAGAAAAGGTCAGTAGGATGCAGGTGATGGCCAAAAATATTAAATCCCTGAATCCAAATGACAATGATTATGCACACTGATCAAACTGCATTAGCATTCACTAATTTCTGCAGCCATTTGATGATCCATCAACAGAAGCAGTGCAGGTTTATACTTGTGGCAACATTTTTGTGGAAAATATGACTAGGCTAGGAAAGTATCTAGCTCCTCTCCCAAGACTCGGCAAGACCAGAACTGAGTAATTGTCAGATTCTGTATTTCTTTTTCCCAGCTTCCCCGTAAGATGTCTTTACATTGTTTGCAAAATTTGTATAGGCTACCATAGAAAATGTAACAAATCATTTCAGAATCTATTAAGAAATTGGGGGCCGATTGTTATCGTTGTTTAAATAATAATTTTTAGTGTTTAAACATTATTATACGTATTTTTACACATTTTTTTAACCACATGTATTTTTAAAAAATACAAATAACATTATTAGAATAACATTACCAAACGGACCATAGGGCTCCCAAAAAGTGCTTTTCTCAGTGTTTCCCCCAAAACCTCCTCTCATCTTTATACCTCATTCTTTTAACCAGTAATTAATGTTGACCAAAAAATAAAATTTAAGATCTAAGATTTATTACTCATCAAAAGCTGGTAACTAATGCCCAAAACCGTTGACAGATTAGCACACTGACTAAAATTCTGTATATTCCTTTCTCGTAAGTACACGTAAAATACATGAAAAGAAAATGAATATTTATACATTGCATGTATATACTGGCTTCAATTGAACAAACCCTTTCTACTATACAAAGCAAAAACCTGCACATAATGTCTAAGCAACCAAAGAAATAATCACAGATCCTTCTAACTTGACAATTTCAAAGCAACCCCGCAGCACATACAACCGTCTGAATGCCTTGTTTTCTTCTCTTTTCTTTTTCTTTTCTTCTTTAGGGGAGGTAGGGGGGGCAGAACTATAATCACCTTATTCTTGGTTTAAACCTTAGTGGCATATTATCTCTATTCAGTATGTGGTGATCACGAAAGAAGCTTCCGGCTGGCATGCACGATAAATTCACTGGTCAGAACAGCCAGGTCATAGAAAATCCATTCCTACCAAGGAAGAGAAGTTTCAAATTTTGAGAATCATGAAACATTTCTTTAATGGTAACCATCGTAGTTTTTATTGGTTCTGGTCTTGTCAAGTCGTGCTTTACGAACAGCCTGCTGGATTTGTCTCTCATGCTCTTTGAGCATATCTTCAATGTTTCCTCCTGGAGGCATCAATGGTCCAGAGTAGTGGATTCTGTTCTTCTTTGGTACATATCCCTGTAATCAAACGAGGAGAGTCTCAGTAATCTTAAATACTTGGTGATAACTCAATATCAGGAAATAAATGTACAAAAAAGTGTATATTTTCCATTGGAAAAATTTGTAAAAATTCTTGGCTAAATATAAAGAAAACTTACAAATTCGTCAAAATATTATTATATAAATTTTTCGACCACATTAGGCAACACAATTTTTTAAAAATTGAGTGCTGTCACAAGTAGCTTATGTTATGATAGCCCAACAGTTCATGTATTAGTTTTCAGGTCCACAGTTTTGACTTGTGAAAGAAAAGTATATAGTTAAGGAAGGATTATGAGCGGAAAAAAGTTAGTTATTACCATTCCAGGTTCTTTTCTAGCTACTCTTTCATCTTTATGCGGAGAATTGGACAGGTCTGCAGCTGCTGGAGGCATGTGAGACTTCTGTGCCTTTGACTCACCATTGTATCTTGCAGGGGCTCCTGGCCTGTTCAGTGATGATCCTACTAAACTAGTGTGTGCCACTGAACTAGAATGAGTGAAGCCATTCTTCCTAGCTCCTCTAGGTGGCTCCATCCGGAAACCAGACCCGCTTTCCTCCGTGGGATCGTACTTGTGACTAGAGGTTTTGGGATTAGTCTGCCCCTGTCATGTTTAAGTTAGCCAGATAAGTGAAATGAAAATTACAATAATAATAATAATAATAATTAGTTGTCATTCAAGCCTTAAAATACCTTCAAAGAAACGTCTCCCTGGGCGTTGAATTCTGGTGTTGGCACTGCCTTGGCGTCTCTTAAACCCCTTCTCACAGAATCAGCACCACGTCCTTTTACATTTTCAGCTTTTCTCCTGAAATAAAAAAGACTGCTTTTATTGCAACATCCCAATAAAATTTCAAGGCATCACCACCTAGAAATTTCAACAAAATCTACAAAAAGGGACTCTAATTTCAAGCTCTGCAAAATGTTACATTTGAGGTTTCCACACAAATTAATATTTCCACACAAAATCTACAAGTGGCACATTCCTTGAAGTTCTTTTTATTTAGGCATCTACTTCAAAGAGTTTGCATTTATATCAAATTATTAGTTCATTGGATCAGTTAATAGAGTAAATGTATATACTAATTATCTATAGTTGTGCATTAGTTATTTATATTAAATGAATTTATAAGATTATTTTTATAAACTTTATTTAAGAAATAATTTTTAGTTGGAATAATAATATTAGATTTACAATATGACATTATTCCTCATGTTTAGTTGCTTTGACAAAAACTGACACAAAAACTAAAAAAAAAAAAAAATTAAACATTTCTGAATTCACTAAAAATTAATTTTAAACCTTAAAATTTCCTGATTCCTTGACATGTGATATATATATATATATATGTATGTATGAATGTATGTATGTATGTGGAACTGACATTGTGTTATTTATTTTATGTAATTAGAAAGATAACTAATAGAATGAATATGTTTATTTTGTTATATTAATTATTTTAAGCATAATGAAATTTTAATATCATTATTCTAATATTTATATGAAAAACAATTGAATATTTTTTTATTTTTATGTGAGGAACAATTGATTTGAAATATGGTATTCTTACTAAAATTTTAGTTGTCTTTGCAACTATTGAAACAATGTCCAACAAAGCATACCTTCTTTCTTCCTCATCTCGAAGCTTGGCATCAATCTCCTTGCTTGGAGGATATTTTGGTAAACTTGATGGGTCACAAGGTAGGGGATTTGTTGTGAAGAACTGAAATGGAAAAGTCCAAATTATAAATCCAATAATTGAAACACACATAAATGAGGTTAATTACCTCAAGTTAGGCGTAAGGTCCAAGGGATACAAAGGGAAACTCAAAGTTACCTCACTTCTAAGTGCAGATGCAGCTGATCCTCGTTTCTCTGGTTCTATTGAAAGGAGCTTATCAACAAGAGCCAAAGCAGAAGAGGGAAAGTCTTTGAATGTGTCAGCAACAAAACGCCTGTATCGATGTTGAGGTTTGAAACTAGTTGCATGAGGCAATTTTGATTTTTGCCAGTAGTCCTCAGAGGGTGACCCACAAAGCTTAAAAATCTTATGCATTTGTTCCACCTAGTAATAGTTGGGATGTTATTCACCACCATTAAAAAATATTTGAAGGAGTAAATGATATGTTTTTATGTTACTACTATATTAACACAAATTCAAAACCAGGATCAGCTCTGAGTTCTCAGTGCTGATTAGCAGACTTACGGGTATAGAAAGTAGGAAATGATACTTAACGAGCATAGATGATGATGTTCTTTACACCCTACAAAGTATGCATATGATCCAAGTAATTTAATCCTATAAGGGGATTACCTCTGTTCTTCCAGGCATAATAGGCTTCCCAGCAAAAAGTTCTGCTAGGATGCAACCCGAGCTCCACATATCAATAGCAGCCCCATACTCTGTAGCCCCAAGCAAGAGCTCAGGTGCTCTATACCACAGAGTTACAACACGGCTTGTCAACGGCTGCTCTTGATCAGGCTCATAAAAGGTGGCCAAACCAAAGTCTCCAATCTTAAGAACTCCATTATTGTCAATCAGAAGATTTGAACCCTTGATGTCTCGGTGAAGAATACCACGACTATGGCAGTGCTCAAGGCCACAAAGCAACTGTTGCATGTAACATTTAATCTGCAAGCACATCATATAAATATCAATTTTAGACTAGCATCATTTCGAGCAAAGAAATCTGTTAAATGGAACAAGCAAAAAAGGAAAATTTCATGTCAATCTTTTCCCCATATGAAAATTACAGAGCATGAAGTATGTGGACCAGAAGAGATGCCAAGTGCATATAAAATTCAAACTTCTGGTATTTGTTGAAAAAGTGAATCCCCTCATTTCTTTTGATTTATTTCCATGAATAATAAAAAGAAGAAATAATGAACAAGAAAAAAAGACAAGGCAGAAGAATAGTATCTTGATCATAGTGAAAAAATGCCCAAGGCAAAATAAATTTAATCAAAACCTCCATATAGCTTTGAATATTCTTCTTTTTGTCTACTTCAACTAGCTAGGTGTATCTCTCTTTTTAAAATAAAATAAATTAAATTCATCAAAATCTTTTTAATTGTTGAAAAAGAGATTAGGAAAGCTCTTAATGAACTATGAAATGTCTACCATTAACTGCTTAGTATATTACAGTCCAAACATAAATCTGGTAGGTCCACCATATACTTTTTCTTTTTGGGCCTGAACACCCTTTGCATTAAGAAACCATGCTCAAAATGGATGCCTTCAAATTTTTAAAAGTGATAGAAGAGAAGGTACCTGTGGTTCGGTAAACTTGATGCTACGTGTTGCTGCAAGCCCAGCAAGGTCATGGTCCATGTACTCAAAGACAAGGTACAAGCTGCTTGACATCCTTGATGTAACTATTCCCTCAAGCTTCATAACGTTTGGATGGTCAAGTTTACGCAGAATATGGATTTCCCTAGCCATAAAACGTACACTTTCTGGATCCATATTTAGAAATCGAACTTTCTTCAATGCAACGATTTTGCCAGTGTCAAGGTCACGAGCCTTATATACACTGCTGTAAGTTCCTTGTCCAATCTGCATTAATAGCATCCCATCTGGACATCAATATATAAGATATTGAACGAGCCTATAACTACAAATCAAAATCCTATACCACAAAAAGAAAACGATACCTCTACCAAGTAAAGAGGATAATTTTAGTACCTGATAACACTGCCATGCTCAAATTTCACTTAGAACTTAAAAAAGGAAGAAAAAAACTTCAAAGTTTTTGAATATTTATCACTATATTGAGATATCTTACTCTGATTGAAGCTACAATTGCTAACCCTTCATTTTTTTTTCTCCCCCAAACTACTCAATTTTCACTTAAGCAACATGTAAGCAACATATATATATATATATATATTAAACTTAGCATTTTCAAGGAAATAACAATTATAGTCAATATATTCTTACTATAAATCTTAAGGAGTTGCAATACTTTCACATCCTGTTTTGTATGAATAAATTTTGATATGTTATTTTAGTTATTAAAATGGGAAGAACCTCATATTTCTATCAAGTTAAGATATATAAGCTTGTCCACTCCACCAATTTTGTTTCCTTTCATCAGTATCTCATTTTAAGAAATATTTATTCCTGAGAAAAAATTCTCATGCAGTTTAAAGAAAATGATATAGAGATATCATTTATACGTAGGATTTTGTTGGTTCCTAGTTCATGGTTCATATGATTCTCATGCTAAAATCCATATACCTATCAGTATCACAAGATCGCATACAAGTCTCAAACATGATGACAAAACTATTCTTTCAAAACGGTCACTGACATCAACAAACAAGGACAGTGTTTCAATAGTAGAGGCCTATCTCAAAAAGAGATACAATCAAAACATTATCAACATAATAAAACAAGGCATACATTGCACTCAATAAGAGACATTGAAAGAAGTGATCAATTAGAAAACTAACTTTGTCTAACTTCTCAAACGATTCTGCGCGTCGAGGCACCCAACCTTTGATGGCTTCTCCTGCAACTGCAGTTAACCAAGACGGCCACCCAGCCGCACTTTGCTCCCCTTTACCACTTTGGGGCGTGCTAATTATCTTAGACACCTCAGAATGTCTTCCACTTGATCCTAAATCCATTGTTGCCCATCTTTGGTGATGGCCATTGGTTGGTCTTTCCACAATCCTTTTTTTCTTCTCTTCAGTGTCCTTTGCTGACGTGATAGACCCCGAATTCACTCTTGAGGATGCCTTAGATTTTGGACAAAATGAACCATCAACTCCTCCACCACCTATTACCTCTACTACCACCTCCTGTCTCTTAGAGGGAGCTGGAGCTACCACTTGAACTGTGGACTTACTAAGCTCCTGCGCTCTCTCCCAATCAGCAATCTTTTCAGCGTCTGAGGCTCCTCTGGAGCAAATGCACCCCATATTCTCACCTCAGAATGTTCTAAACATATACAGCAGCAACAACAACAACAACAATCCCTTTGGCAGTGTTATAACCAATAATCAAATGGGTAGACCTGTATTTTTTTTCCTCAAAAGCCAAAGCTTCCAGTTTCAGCAAATTATATTTCCTCAAATTCTCAATCTGGGTGCTCTCAAATTCAATTTGAAACCAGTAAAAGAATCAAGCTTCTGATTCTTTTTGAACAAAGAAAGCCCACCCTTATTTATAATTGCAATGCAATATGATTGACCTTAGGTTCCCAGACCCTTCAGAATAAAGGAAGTTGCAGCCTCAGAATTTTCTTCCAGCAGATCAATGCTCTAAAACTTTAGAGAACCCAATTGTAAAGTTTCTATCTTTAATCAAAATGAGGGTGGGAAGGAAATCAATGAATCCAAGAATTGTAGAACAAAAGGAAAAAAAAAAAATTTGTGACAAAGAATGTTATAGACTGTAAAATTTCAAAACTTAAGTTGTACAATAAAAATCAACAAAAAATAATACAATTTCAAAGGTTCAAAATTGATCTTGAAAAACCCAGACCAGAAAATCCTGCTTTGAACATAAAAGAAATTAAAATGTGAAAAAAAAAAATGAAAAAGAAGAACAAAAAACAAATATGTTCTTGATGCAGGAGTTTCTGGGTTGCAGGCTTTTTCTGCTTTTGTTTTCAATTGAAGAAACAATCAAAAGAGTTCAAATTAATGTATTTTTCCTTTAGTATATGCAAAGATTAGAGATTGAAGAAATGCAGAGGACATTAATGGAAAATCTCAAAAAAAAAAAAATTGTATAAAAGTGAAAAAAGAATTGAAAAAAAATTAAGGGTCTTGGAGATTGCCCTGAGTTGGAATGTGGGTCATGTGTGAGAGAGAGAGAGACAGAGAGAGAGAGAGAGAGAGAGATTTGCGGAAGTGGGTTAGTCCTAGAAATGCGAAAAACCAAAGGTTTTTGGGACATGACAGAGTGGTGCTTGTTTGAGCTGACCTAGCTTAACTCTCTCTATCTCTCTTGAGAGAGAGAGAAAGAGAGAGAGAATCTCTAAGGAAAATGAACATGTATCTAGATAGATACATGTATCATGTATGAAACAGAAATAGGAATGTTAGGAATCTGTGTCCTTCTGGCAGAGACACATAGAGATTGTAGCTTGTAAGAGAGAGAGAGAGAGAGAGAGAGTTTGTGACTGTTAGCAAAAAAAGAAAAGAAAACAATGCAGACGACGTGCACTGCAGTATGTAGTAGAGAATCCACGTGTATCCATGTCAACTTAGGACTACTTGGCTCCACCTCACAAAATCTTTTCCTTTAATTTGTTTTTCTTTTCTTTTGTTTTTAATTTTATTCAAAGAAGATCATTTTTTTTCCACTCATCTTAAGATTATGTCCAATTGTTACGTTTATATTTTTTGTCACGTGGCTTTTGAGGCAAATCACCTCATATTTCTAGTGATGGCAGGCCCTATTCTGCTCAATCCGGAAATCCATCACCTAAAAATATCATCTCCAAAACACTTGTTTTTTTCTGTTTTTGTTTTTGTTTTTTTTAGTATTATAGTTACTTCTCCTTTGTTAATACGGCTAATGTGTTAAAAATTTGGGTATTATTTTATTACTTTCTTTCTACTTTATTAATAAATAAATAATTAAAAAAATAAGGATAAATTATGTATGTGGTCTCTATCCTATACACCATATTTTAATTTGATACATAACATTTCAATTATGTCAATTTGTTCTCTAACCTTTAAGTACTGTATCAATTTAGTTTCTACCGTTATTTTTTCATTTTTGGATGAAAATTGATGACGCGTCTAATGGCTAAAATAAAAAAATTAGCTTTCATTGATTTGAAAATACACTAAAATTTTATTTTGGCCATTTACTATGTCATCAATTTTTATTCAAAAATAACAACATGAACTAAATTGACAAGACACTAAAAGGTTAAGGACCAAATTGAAATATGGTGTATAGGATAGATACCAAATATGTAGTTTACCAAAAAAAAAAAAAATTTAAATAAAGTGATGAAAGAATAGAAGATATGATGTAAGGTGTATTGTTAAGTGATGTGTTAAAATAGATAAAGTAACTTTTTGATGTGTCAAAATAACATTTTATTAATGCTCTTAGAGTCATTTCATTAAAGATGGCAAAATACGTTCCCTTGAGGGAAGAAAATGATATATATATATATATATATATATATGATCTAAATTGTTTGCACCACCTTACCATTCTTATAGTATAAACATGTTATTAATCGCTTAACATATTATTGGATAAAAGAAAATTTTATAACATTACTATGTTTTATAGGGTATGACCATTATAGGTAAGTATTATGATCTTAATAATGTGTTTTAAAGTATTTTAATGTCTATCATTCCCTCATGAGTATAAATAAAATGATAGATTAATACGGTTGAAGTAAACCATTTTCCATCACAGTGGATATCATATCCTAAGTATACCATATAAGACAAATAATTTGATTCACTTTGCCCTTTGGGAGAGAAGATTCTAAGAAAAGGAAAAAAAATTGTGAAAGAAATATCTTTCCATCAATGATAAGTGGGAAAAAAAAAACATTTAGTCATAGTTTTGTAGTCATGGTTTTGGTTGTAAATTAGTTGTTACTTATGGAAAAGCTGGAAAATATGAGTAAAATGGAAGTTTTCTTCTTCTTTTTTTTTTTTTTTTTTTTTTTTTTTTTCCGAAACATATAAATTTCAAAAGTTGTTACACCAAATAAGGGATAGATATTGTTTTCAACAAAAAAAAAGTTATTACAATCATTTTAGATAGAAATAGATTAATTATTTTTTTAACAAATTTTGCAAATTATTTTATAACAAATTAACCAATTTGAAAGTGAGCAATAAATTTTGATTTTAAATTTAATGAAAAAAATATTCTTAAAGAAATATTTTATTCAAAAAATAAAATTCAAAATAATTTTTTTTTAAGAGATTAAACTATTAAATATTGATGTATCATGAATCTAAATTCCCAAATTGGCCTGTTTTAACCCATATTAGATTTATTGTCAGGCCCATAAGGTTGTGTCATATGGGCGGTCACATAGCCCATATGATTATTACAAAAAAAGAAAGAGGAGAATTCGGCCCATAGTGGTGGGAAATGTTTTTTTCACAGTACTTGATTTCAAGGAGATAAAGTCTTCGTCTAAAACTAATACAACCTCTTTTCGCTTATCCATCACTCTCATAAGGTTGTGTATTTCATATTTGTTACTTTGTTTTATGCAAGTTTTGAGTTATGACCATATCAGAGCTGCTCCTTTTTTTTTCTATTTCTTTTTGGTGGTGACAGTGTTTCTTAATGGATGCAGGCAAATCCTTATTTTTGACTACGTAAATGTGATTGACTCTGGTGAAGAATTGGACCTGGCATCAATGGTAACTACTCTGGAAGGTTCATAATCACTAGTTGCTACATATGAAATACATTATTCTGAATTGTGCATGTATTTTCTCTATGGTTTTGTTTGCTATTCATGTAAGAGGTTTCTTTCCCTTGCTAGCTGCGCTTTTCAAATCTCAGATTATGTCTTGAGCCTAGACGGAGTAGTTTTGGTAGAAGAATAGAGCGAAATTCCCTTTTTTTTTTTTGGTGTGGAAAAGTTAGGGAGAAATACTTGCTTTTAAGATAACAATTGTCCCTATATTTTTTTTCCCTCTTGATACATGTTTTGTTTTCGGCCAACCCCAAAATTGTGCATGCATTTTTAAACTGTACTTGGTATCGTGTAAACAAAACCAACATCATATCACTTCTATTTATAATATATTCAAACATTACTGGAGAATCAATCTTATATGTCTCTTTTATCAAGTTATTGGGATTGAAACAACTCCATTAGAGTTTAATTATCATTGCATAATATGCTTATTCATTGAGCTAACTAATTTGTGCTCTCAGCCTACACAATTTTTTTTCGACATATATTGCTGATGCTGTGAGCTGAATTTAGTGCTCTTAGCCTATATTTTTTTATTTTTCAATGACTGGTTTTGTGAGCTCAAGTGTGAACTCCTAGCCTTGGGCTTTTTTTTTTTTTGGTAATTGATAGTTGGTTTTGTGAATCTTAGACATGTATTCCCAACCATAGCTGTTTTGTTAAGGACAAAACTTAGGTGTATTTTAGGCGCTGTTCTTTAAGTTCCCCTCTTAAGATTTAGCCATGTGGTTATTTAATTAAAAAATACACTTCCATTCCATGAGCAAAAATCCACATGACAGAATCTTAAAAGGGGAACGTAAGGAACAATACTTAAGTACTATATCTAAGTCTTACATTTTTTTATGGTTTGGGGTGAAATTTTGCAGAAATACCGCTTATATAGTTAAATGCCCAATAGAGAAGCATAACACAACGGTGAAATGAACCTTTTTTATGGTTTGGGGGTGAAATTTTGTAAAGATACCGCTTATATAGTTAAATGCCCAATAGAGAAGCATAACATAACTGTGAAATAAACCCTTAGCCCCTAGTATCATGAGTAAAAATAGAAGTTTTCATTTTTTTGAAAAATATAAATTCCAAAAGTTGTTATACCTAACAAGGGATAGCTATTGTTTTCAACTAAAAAAAAAAAAAGAGAAGGAATATTTATTATAAATTTACAACCATTTTACATAGTAATAGATTAATTATTTCTTGTAACAAAATCAGTCAATTATTTTATAACAAATTAACCCATTTGAAAGTGAGATATAAAGGTTCATTTTAAGTTTAATGAATAAAATATTCTTGAGTAAGATCTTATTAAGAAAATAAAATTTTTTTTTTTTACAGATTAAAAATTAGCTAATTAAACTATTGATGAATCATGAATCTAAGTGCTAAATTCCTAAACTAGCTTGTTTCATTTGTTTGTAATTAGGTTGCTTCAATCCATATTTATCAGATATTTGGGAGGCCCATAAAGTTGGGTTCCATAGCCCATATGATTAATTCAAAAAAGAAAGAGAAGAATTCGGCCCATAACCATTTTTTAAAACTTAGTTTTCATTGAACTTGATATCGTCGAAGTAAAGTACCGTCCAATCCCGCGTTTCCCTCATTGATCCCTCTCGCTTCCTTTCTCTCTCAGTGGAATCTGCTTGATTTTTTCTGATTGCAGCAAATAGCGCTTCAAAGAAGTATTGGAAGCTCAGGTTTGATTTTTCTGTTGGTATAATTATCCTTATTTTTTTCCTCAACTGTGTGCCTTTGGTTTCTAAACTGTAGAACACAGGAATGAGCCATTGAAGCAATATAATCATGATTGAGTTACATTATGCAGTAAAGTTGTGGTCAAACTTGTATTGTGTGTGCCACATGATTGGGCATCATGTTCAAACTGTCTTGAGCTTGATTTGAAACTGTTCAGGGTTAATATAGTTTATCTTAGGAATAGAAGCTGATATAAGCTCATGCAACTTGAATAAATTTCTTCCCCATATTTATATTTCAATAGTTATTCATCCTATTTATTTGGTATTAGTCTTTTCTAACAATTCCACCAACATTTCTAAAACTAGTTTGCTTTTTAGCCGTGTTTTGAACCTTTTTGGTTTGGTATTGCAATGGGTATTTGAGAATTCTTTGATTTTCTAAAGGAGTTGTAGTGCTTAGAGGATACCTTTTGGCATTGGTTGTTGTTAACTGCATATGTGTTTTAGGATATAATACTTTAAAAAAAAAATCAAACAAAAAGTGGTAAATTCTGTTTTTCTTTTCTTTAGAGATGTAATTAAGAGTTGATTTTTGCTCCAACTGACCTTTTGACGATGCCTTTACCTCCATAAAGTAACCAATATTAATTACTTGAGCCTCCTTTACATTGCAAATGGTTCACTTTGGCCAAGGTGTAGCTAGTTTCAACTTTCAACTACTTGCACTAGTTCTTTCTGCATATATTAGGTCCATGCACCATTAATAGATACACAGGGTTACATAGATGTTAGATTTTTAAACACTATATTGTGCAGGGTATGTGACTATATTTTATTGTTGCACTTTTAAGATATTAGATTTTTAAACACTATATTGTGGGTGTATTTGAAGCTATATCCTTACAGACAGAAGTCAATTAATCATAAAACTCTTGGCAAGCTAGCTCCTAAGTACTATGGGCCATTCCAAGTTCTGCAGAAGATAGGTGAAGTTGCTTACAAGCTGAACCTACCCTCCAATGCCTTAATTCATCCTGTATTTCATGTGTCCTGCCTTAAGGCAAAACTAGGATAGCAAGTCATTCCCATTCCTACCTTACGAGATATTACTGCAGAAGGCATTGTTAACCCTGAACCTGTTGCAGTGCTACAAGAGAGGTCTCACAGGCTTCGAAACAGAACCATCACTCAGGTATTAGTCCAGTGGCAATGAAACAATCAAGATGATGCTACTTGGGAGAACTTATACAGTTTACAAAAACAATTCCCTCACCTTGTGGGCAAGGTGCTTTGAGGGGGGTGGGGTGGGGGGGGGGGGGGTGGATGTTAGAATCATTGGCTAAGTGAGTGAGTGTAGGAAATTGTATAGTGAGCTGCTATGCCATATAACTGCTAAACTATTAGTAGTTAGTTGAGATTCCTATTATGTTTGTTAGTTACAGCTAAGGGATAGACATGTACTAGCATATAGAGAGTACTTGATGTATGAGGGAATTAAGCAATGAAATAATCTATTTTGTCAGTTACATTCTATTCCTATCTCTCTCTCTCTCTCTCTCTTTTTCCCCAATTCTTGGAGGCTAGCTGCCCTCGAAGTCAGCTGCTCTATCATAGGTTCTGGTTCTGCAGAACCTTATCAGACGGGGCCATCTTTGAAAAAGAAAACAAGTCTGGCCTGGGAGTTGTTATACGCAATCATGAAGAGATTTATTCCCCAGTTGACCACCTCCTCCCATTTATAGTGCATACTAGGAACTAAACTAAGCTCCATTATGGCTTGCCAAATTCTTTTGCTAAAAGGGCACTCAAAGAACAAGTGCTTCCTAGTTTCAATAATCATTCTGCAGTAGGAGCATAGGCTATCCCCAGTGTTTCCCCACTGTATCAACCTTACGTTAGTTGAGAGTCTGTCTTTCATTGCTAATCACCCTATGAAGCTGTGCTTTGGTATTGCAGCAGAGAATGAAATCAGCCTCCAGCAGGGGACCTTGCTCTTCTTTCTTTGAAGATGATTCCAGGTGGCAGCAATGCCAAATTTCCCTAAAGGAGATGCAGTCCAGATTACTCTATCATTCTCTTTGAGATCTATCAATTGCAGTCTACTTTGAATCTTGACCAAATCTTCAGACCTAGCAGACCTCCAATGCCATTCCTTGTCTTTAAGTACACAGCAGAGCGTTGCCTCAAAAGAACTAGCTGCATCATAGATAACTCTAGGCCCATATGCCAGTTGTCCAGCCATAGGAATATGCTTTTTCCATTACCTACTTCATGCCTTACAAGTTTCTTGGCTTTAGTTCTAAGCTTCAATAGATTCCTCCAATTCCAAGAGCAATTCTGAGGAATACTGACAGCCCAAAACTGCTGCCCTTAAGTAACATAGCATGCACCCAGGCCACCCAAAGAGAACCTGCTTGAGTGAAAAGATTCCAAATATGCTTCATAGCTGTTGCTTCATTCCAATCTTCCACCCTTTTAAGGCCTAGCCCTCCTTCCTTCTTAGGATAACACACCTGCTCCCATTAGACCTTAATATTTCCATTAGATGCATCAGATTCTTTCCACAAAAACTGAAACCCTCAGCTCATGATGCAAATCCATTTGAGCAGTCATAAATTTTGATGATGGAGTTCTCTTTAAGATTACTCTTTCAATCTTCAGATATTATAAACCATTAAAAGCAGTTAAATCTAAAATCACCAATAATGTCTTCAACTGCCTTTCGAAATCAACACCCCCCACCCCTTTCTTTCTTTTCCAATGAACTTGATGAGCTTTTTTCTGCCAATCCTATACCAAGTTATTTTTGGGCATTTGCAATGCCTTTTGGATCTGCAATGCGACAAATTATATAAATTATATTAGATGTCAACAATCAGCTTTCATTTTTAACTAGTTAAGAACCATTTTTTTTTTTCTTTTAAAAGTAAAATAAGTATGAGATCTATATGTGCTAGGGGAACAAAATTAACCATACAATAGATCATTGTGCAACATGAAGTCAGTATTGTTAGTGATAGAATTCAATCTTTTTTGTTTCTGCTGTTTTTGTGAATCTTTATAGGACTCTACCTTGCGTGTAAAGATGAGCACACGCATTTAAATGAAGTCAGTTTGTAAAGATTAGCACACACACATATACACTCTGCACATGGTTTATTTGTAACTTAAAACCTAGTTCAGGTTTGTAAAAAAATTTCCTTTGTGTTTGCTTTGATGAAGTTTTTGAAAAGCTCTAACAAGTCAAGTTTTGTCTTATCACTGAGGCTGTTACAAATGTGTCTTATTATTCACGTGCATTGCATATAATTGCGTATGATGTTCATTAGTGGTTGTCTGAAATACAATTGATGTGACATATCACTACGGGGACCTTACAATAGTGTGTAATTTTTCACCTGCATTGCATTTAAGTTTTATAATCTTTAGTGGTTGTCTCCTTACAAATTCATTTCATTGCATTCGTGTTAGATATGGATCCTGGGCCTAGTGATGGAAGTGTTTTGACTAGACAAGCCGAGCATCGGTCCACTTGGATTTGGGATGGCCCTGATGAGGGTGAGGTATGTACTTCACTTGATATGATACTTTTAACAAAATATATGAGCCCTAGGTCCTACCAAGTGGCACATTCTGGGTAATTTTTTCACTTAGCCTTCCATATCGTCTAATAATTATTTAGTGCCATGTGTCACTCTTCTTTGAAATAAAAATGAGTACTATTCATTTAAACTTCCGCCTAAACATAGGTATTGATGAATTAGTTCACGTAACATTCTAGTCAATCTAAGGTTTGATGTAGTTATGCTTAAATCTAATGTCTTCTTTTTGTGAAAATCTCCATGTCTTTATGTAAAAAATAAGTTATGCTTATTTCAAATTTCTTTTCTTTTTTAAAAAAAAAAAGAGTATATGTCACATTACTAATATTCTAATAAAGTAATGAGTTTTCATTAGTGGTAACGTATGTGTAAAAAAAAACAAGTTATTGTTCTGTAAATACCAAATCTATTTATGATTTAGTTTTTGATGGAAGTAATTATATTGTTATTACTGTAAATGATATTAACACATTGTTATTTCTTTTATAGGATATGCCGGGCGTATTAAAGTGTCGACACTGCTTTGTTGATTTGCTATGACATCAGCGGCTAGATCCACAGATTGTTCGTTACATCGACGAGACCGGGTTATCTGGGTTATATGGTGTCCCATTTATATCGCTTGATCATGCATTGATCACTGCATTGGTTGAGCGCTGGCGTCCAGAGACCCACACTTTTCACCTACCCCATGGTGAGATGACCATTATTTTACAGGATATGGAGGTCATGATGGGTTACCAGTAGAGGGGTTGCCAGTGATAGGGAAGACTAACTTGATTTGGGAGGAAGAATGTGAACGCTTACTTGGTGTTAAGCCTCCAGCCCCAGTACCAAAGCCTAATCAGAACAAGTCGGTGCTAGATGGGACAAGAATTAAATCAAAATGGCTCGCTGTCCACTTTAGAGCCCCCCTACCTGAGAATGCCAGTGAAGATTTGGTGCAACAATATGCTCGGTATTATTTACTTGAGCTGTTGGGTGGCAGCTTGTTTATGGATACCTCAGGAGGACGGATCTCTCTTTTGTATCTTCAGTTCTTGGATCCCATTAGTGATGCCAAGAAATACAGTTGGGGTAGTGCAGCCTTGGCATGGTTGTATAGACAGCTATGCAACGCCACCGACCTGAAGGCGAAGCATATTAGTGGTGCACTACTCTTGGTGCAGTTGTGGGCGTTTGCTAGGTTCCCACACATGGTTCCAAAGATGAAGGAACCACTTCAAGGTGCTCTGGACCCGGAATTGCCGCTAGGTCCTCATGCCATTAGGTACATACTATTGTATCCTTATTGTGTCACTATTCTTGTATGGTTTAATTACACCTTAGGCATTATGAGTTTTATGTAAATAGCTAATGAGCATATTATGCTGCATGTTGGCTAGATGGCAAGGGGCAAAGTGCACAAAAAACACTCCCACACACGTACTAGAGGCATATCGTGCCTCATTTTCTATGACCCAGGCCCATCGGTATCATACCTGTTTTTAGGCATCATTTTTCATTTTATGTTTATGATCATTCATGTAAATATATTGTTAATACTGTTGCTTTTATTATTGGCTATTGTAGATTGTCTGGGAGCCATATAAGGAGGTATTGAGTACCCTGCCCACTTATTGTACTGCAGGCCAACGAGTATGGAGGTCTGTTGTCCCACTGATTTGTTTTTGGATTGTAGAGTTTCATCACCCTGAACGTGTCCTACGTCAGTTCGGCATGCAGCAGGGTGAACCACCTATTGTTAACACTTCAGTTAAGCTTCATGGGATAACCTTGAGGGCGAAGATGGATAAAGACTGGAGGAAAGAACACGCTGTGTATATTCAGCAATGGGATAGTCGTGACCAGCGTGTCCACGATGCACCTGTGTTTGATGGGGTTATGCAATATAATCATTCATATATGAAGTGGTATCGCCGTATCACTCGATGTCATATCAGTCGCAATAGTGTAAAATGGGACATTATAGTAAGATTATAATGTTGATTGTATTATGAATTGTGTTCGATTGCACGGTTTGTATTCCATCTACTAACACTACTCTCTTATATGACAGGTTAACACCCAGCTCCGTATGCTAAGCAGGTGCCAACCAAATTCTGAAAACTATAAGGACATCATGGATGTCCTCGACGTAGTGGGTGAGATGAATCGGGTCAATCTAGATAGTGCTCGCGCTGTAAGCTCCACGAGGACACCGGTTGCAGGGCATGGCAGGCGAAGTGGAGGGCGTGGCGGGCGACGTGGAGGGCGTGGCTTTGGACGTGGCAGCTCACATGATCAGGAACACTCTGATTCTGATGAATACCCTCCATCTGCAGTGGATATAGACTCTGATTCTGATTATGGCTTGTCCATTGATGACATTGGGATACGCCCATGCATGATCCATCATGATATTGGGCCATCCACTACTCATGACACCCCACCATCCCCCCTACCCACCACTCTCCATGATGATATTGGGCCATCCTATACTCATGATGCCTCTTCGTCCCCCCTACCCCTCACCCCCAATGACGATATTGAGCCATCCACTACTCATGGGGCTCCTTGGTTTCCCCTACCCTCCACCCCTATGTCTGCCACACTCACCACTAATGTTGCCTCCACGGACCTGGCTGGTGGTTCCTCAAGGGTATTTATACCCATCCTTGGCCTACCCACACCACATCACCATTTTCCTACGAGGTCAACCCAGATACACTCACTCCCTAAACCCCAGCAAGAGGTTGCAAGGGTTGAGCAGCCACACGGTAAAAATGTTGAGCAGCTAGAGCCTCCTCCGCCCAAATATTTGAAATGCACTCGAAATGAAAAGAGTAGCTGTGGAACTGGTGAAGGTATTCCAAATGCTTTATTCTGTTGCTCCTCATCTTTTGGGGTTCTATGTGCATGAAACAAATATATTTTTGTTTATAACAATTATAAGTATATGGAATGTGTTATGTATAACATGGATTATTATGGGCACTTCTAGGTAAGACAAGACCATTTAAAAATAAGAGGAATAGTTCAAGTAAGATGAGACCAGTTAAGAATAAGAGGAAAATATGGCTTTAAATACTTATTAACAAATGCTGATTGTTTTGACTACCCTATGGGAATTCCAAAATATAATACAAAATTATAAAATAGTAAAAATTGTATGACAATGATTATCAAAGTGTAGCATCTTTCCACCATTTAAAACGTAAATTCTAGATGTTGGAATTTGAAAAGCTTGACTTAGGTATACACTGATTTTTTTTCCTATTATTTTGTATAAGCAATTTTTTCTATTTAGAGCTTTTTTGAATTTGTTTATGTATATTTTTTTGAAAAACCTGGTGAACTTACATTTGCGGAGGAAGAAATTGCACAGGAGATACCACTGATTGTGCTCTTGCTTGTCCATCCAACTCATTACCCACACAACTAACAACAACATCGATAGCTGAACAAAATCCTAGTTCATTACTAGTACAACAACAAGTACCCACGCTAACATGGCCCAAGAACAGTGAGCTTGATGTCGATTGGATTGAGAATCTGATATCAATCTTTGACTGGTCTTCCAAGAATCTACCAGCCTCAGAATTCCCACTAGTACTTCCAGTTCAAGCCTTTGATACTCTGATTCTTACAGCATCGAAAATCCTCCACAAGGAGCCTAATTGTATCACAATCAATCCTGTTGAGTCAAGCTCTGTGGTTGTTGTCGGTGACATTCATGGCCAATTGCATGATCTCATATTTTTATTGAAACATGCTGGGTTTCCTTCTCAAAATCGATTCTTTGTATTCAACGGCGATTATGTTGATCGAGGAGCTTGGGGCCTCGAGACTTTCCTTCTCTTGTTGGCCTGGAAGGTATTTCATGTTTTTCTTCTCAATAAAAAATCTAACTTTACTTCATTACAAATTCAGGAAGTTTTTTACTTTGTTTATTTCAATCATAAATTCTTTTTAGAGATATATGGTTTTAGTTAAAACAAGCTGTTCCCCTCTCAATGGTTTGCTAAATGTCTAAGTTCCAAACCTGATTCTTGTTCATTTTGCAAAGAGTGATGTTATGGATACTACAAACTACCTGAACTTTACAAACTGTGTCACTAGTCACAGAAAAGTAATCCATAAATCATTTCTGATGTTGTTAAAATCCACCAATCACATTCATCGACATGTCAGTTTTTTAGTTTGTAAACCTTATGTAGTAGAATTTATTGTAGCTTTAGCATTTTACTTTCTCAAATAATAGCATCTTCTACTATATTCAGTATACGTATAGCTTGTTTTAGTTAAAGCTATAAATGTCTAATTATTAATTAAATCAGGGTTAAGGATGGCTACCAATCACTTCCCTCGATCTGTAAAAGTGGGAGTTTTGTGCATTTTGACACTTTTTTTTCCTTAAATTATTATCTAGTAATTGATGAATTTATGTTGTTATGGGATGATTTTCTGGCCAGGTCTTTATGCCAGATAGAGTGTTTCTTCTCCGTGGAAATCATGAGTCCAAGTATTGCACTTCCAATTATGGCTTTGACAAGGAGGTGCTGACAAAGTATGGAGATAGTGGTAAGCATGTGTATCGGAAATGTTTGGGATGCTTCGAGGAGCTTCCTTTGGCCTCTATTATAGCCGGATGTGTATATACCGCTCATGGAGGGCTTTTCCGCAGCATACCTTTGGTCCCATCAAAGAGATCAAAACGGAAGAAGAGGCGTAGAGTAAGTTTGAACTCTGAGCCCAAGTCATTATCTCTTGGCTCTTTGGAGGAATTATCTGGAGCTCGAAGGTCGGTTCTTGATCCTCCATGGGAAGGCTTAAATCTGATTCCTGGTGATGTGCTATGGTCAGACCCATCAATGACTCCTGGTCTTTCTCTGAATAAAGAGCGAGGCATTGGACTATTGTGGGGTCCTGATTGCACTGAAGACTTCCTCAAAAAGTTCAATCTAAAGGTTATATTAAAAGACCATTTTAATTTTTAAGCTGATACAGATATCTTGTGATGTCTGTCATCATGGGCATGGTTTATTTTGACTGGTAATCTCTAATTGCTTAATGGAATATTTCAGAGCAACAAATTTTTATTTATTTAAAAATTGATCAATTGCACATAAGATTAAATTTTGAAAAATGTGGTCATCTTTTGTGTCAATTTGATATTCAACATCTATGAGAATATATTTTTAATGTTTGTGTTTATAAATGTTATTTAATAAAAATATTATAAACATCTTATTATCATTAATGTTCCTCTTCCATATAAATGTAATTTAGTGGCTGACAGTTATGCTATTCTTGACTCAATACTTTCCCTTTTTATTAAGTACCTAGTTTTAAATATGTGTTTATTTTTTTACTTCTATTTTTTGTTATCGCTCAAGATCTACTGAAGTGATTTACCATCTTAACTGATACTTTTTTCAACTTCTGACTTGATGCAAAAAGACAACATAACTTTTTTTTCTTTTTCTGGACAATACAATATAACTCTTTAATGGCTTTCTTTTGATAGGTAAATAAAATTCCCACCAATATGGAATTGAATGCTAATCTCATGCTATACCCCTTATTCTTGTGGGTGGGTGGGTGTTGGGGGGGGGGGGGGGGGCGCGGCGTTGTGGGGAGATGCCATTTGGTCTGTAGTCCATTGGCAGCTCCCTTAATAGCACTCTATGGTTTTGGTTTCTATTTGAAGGTTAAAATTTATATCCAAAATAGAGTTTTGCAGTCTGTCTTTCTTTACATGAATGAAACTGTCTGTTGCTGTTGAAAATGAAGCAACATACAACATTTGGTAATTGTTTGTTGTAACTCCATAGTAAAACCATTTATAAAGGTCCTTTGTACTTGTTTGTGTTTATTTGTTGGTGTTTGTAATCTTTTATGGAAGCATGCTGGCATTTAATTTTCAAACTAATATCGTGGTTATCATTTGTTGATTTTATTCCAGTTAATCATCAGATCACATGAAGGCCCTCATGCGAGGGAAAAGAGGACTGGTTTTGGAGGAATGGATGAAGGATATACCATTGATCATGTTGTGGAGTCGGGGAAGCTGATCACTGTGTTTAGTGCTCCAGACTACCCCCAGTTTCAGGTTTCTATAGGCTCTTCTTTTTTAAGATTTGTTGCTGCCATGATGTTTTTTGTGCTTATATCTATATGAATTTCTTGTATGCTTTTACCTAAAGAAAAATTTGAATGCATTTGTTTTATAACATTTAGAATGAGTCTTTGTTTCTTATTGTATTGGAAAATAGTTAATACTATAATTTCCTAAATAAGTGGAAATTATTTGGAAATGGCAATAAAAACTTTTCATGTACAGTCAATCTTCATCAATATATAGTATTAATGAGGGATTGGGGTTCAAGTGATAACCTAGTGGTTATGACATCCTTTGTATTGCCCCATGTCTCTGGGTCGAATCCCCCGCGCTCTCCCCTCCCCCACTATCTACTTATAAAAAAAGGTATTCATGAGTTGGTGCTCAAGGATTTCCAACTCTGTCCATTTTTACATATGGCTTGGCTGGAAATCTAAATAGGAAGAATGGATTTATGCCACTCAATGAATGTATATAGAAGAAAATTTAAAATAAGGAAGGCTTGTATATGATGGAAATGCAAATATAATTTCGGAATTGAAATTGGTCTAATACATTGGGAATGAGTTTCCAACTACTTCTAATTTCTGCTCATTGCAATTCGATAAAATTTCCATTAAAGAATAGGAAATTCAAACAAATATTGATATATTTCATTCAAGACAACTTTTTTTTTTTTTTTTTGGTTTTGTTTGCATTTTATCTAATACTGCAAACTTTGTATTGGAAATTTGAATCAACATGAGAATGAGCAATTTCTATTGCATTTTAACTTCCTTTGTGTTGTGCTTGAATGAAGAATCAATAGTTTTTAATTTAACTATTTTGAAAAGAAAAAGAAAAAGAAAGGTAAACTACATTTTAAACCTATATTTTAAGGACATAGCAAATTAAACTATATAGTTTCAAATGTAATAAATTCAACAATGAAGTTTCAAAAAACAACAAATTAAACCTTATAATTGTAAAAATGAAACCTTTAATTTTTTTAAAAGGAAAATTGTGATTCCAATTAATCACCAGTAATTAGCAAAATTTGGATACATCTTTTAACAGCCATCTCTGAATAACACTTGAACATTCTTCATGCCATGCAAAAGGGTCACTACTATGCTGAGCGAGTCTAGCTAGAGAATGAACAACTTGATTGCTCTTTCGCCCGATGTGACTAATTGAGTGGGACCTCAAAGTTTCTGGAAGATATCTCAGCTTCATGGATCAATGAACAATTGCTCAACAAATTTTTAGAGTCACCCTTCATTTTATGCGCAATCTGAAGGGCCTATTTTAACTTCCTCTGTAGATCACGTAGGCTTACCCCAAGACAACACAAGGCCTTTTTCAATAGAGCACCAAACCAAATCCAGCCATCAGGGTATCTATAAACAAAGCTCCATCAAAATTGATTTTGTAGATTCCTTGGTGTTGTGTACTCCATTGTGCTATCCATAAGTCCTATCAGTAAAACAAACCACCCTGTGTTCAGTGGTGGAGCTAGGATTTTTTTCTGGGGGGCGAAGGTAGCTTGATTGCTTGATGATTTGTGGTGGCTGTTGTGGCTAGAGAAGTTTTGATCTTTGGGATTGCCAAGTTAGGAAGTTTGGGATGTGTAAAGTTGTGATTTACAACTATTTTGTGTTGGCTTTTATTCCATGCCAAATTTAATTGTAATTTTACTCAATCTTTTGTACTCTGTATTTTATGTGGGATTTCATTGTAAGAGTTATATGTGAGAGAGAGTGTGAAGACACAAGGCAAATTGAAGACCAAAGAAGTTTTTGAGAGTAGCTCGCAAGAAGCCTTCCCGCGAAGTGAAGCATGTGCTCAGCACATAACTAAAATGCGAAGAGTCATGACAGATGGTGACAACTGGTTTTCACAAGTATCTCACAAGTAAGGTCTTCCCGCGAGATACCCGCGAAACATTCTGTTTTACCAATTTGTTATATCATATACATCAGGTCTCTACCCACACTATATATACCAACATTACTCACATATGTTGAGGAATGTTTTTCAAAGAGAAAACCCTAGCCATTAACCTTGAGAGTGAGAGATTGTCATACCCATAATTCTCTACACAATTCATTGTGGTTTTCCTCAACTCCTACCTCTCCATTTCCAAATCCTTGAGAGGTTAATAGTCCAAACACGTACCACTCCCATCCTGAGTGTAAAGTGAGGATTTGGTGCTACTAAGAAGCATTAGAAGAAGTCATTTGTTTGGTGGATGCAATCGAGCTGAATTGCGTGATCCGGAGAACTAGAGAAGACAAGGCTTCGTTAAGTCAGTTGGTAGCAGGAGCTTGGAGAGCTCGAGTACATGGGGTAGACTAGGCTTAGCGGGTCTTTTGTTATTCGTGTACTCCAACTTATTCTCTAATGGATCGGTTTACCGCTTGGAGGGCGGCGAAGAGGTTTTTCGCCGAATTCTTCGATTTCCTCTTCAATAACATATCGGCATGTTATCTTGTGTANTGAAACCTTTAATTTTTTTTAAAAGGAAAATTGTGATTCCAATTAATCACCAGTAATTAGCAAAATTTGGATACATCTTTTAACAGCCATCTCTGAATAACACTTGAACATTCTTCATGCCATGCAAAAGGGTCACTACTATGCTGAGCGAGTCTAGCTAGAGAATGAACAACTTGATTGCTCTTTCGCCCGATGTGACTAATTGAGTGGGACCTCAAAGTTTCTGGAAGATATCTCAGCTTCATGGATCAATGAACAATTGCTCAACAAATTTTTAGAGTCACCCTTCATTTTATGCGCAATCTGAAGGGCCTATTTTAACTTCCTCTGTAGATCACGTAGGCTTACCCCAAGACAACACAAGGCCTTTTTCAATAGAGCACCAAACCAAATCCAGCCATCAGGGTATCTATAAACAAAGCTCCATCAAAATTGATTTTGTAGATTCCTTGGTGTTGTGTACTCCATTGTGCTATCCATAAGTCCTATCAGTAAAACAAACCACCCTGTGTTCAGTGGTGGAGCTAGGATTTTTTTCTGGGGGGCGAAGGTAGCTTGATTGCTTGATGATTTGTGGTGGCTGTTGTGGCTAGAGAAGTTTTGATCTTTGGGATTGCCAAGTTAGGAAGTTTGGGATGTGTAAAGTTGTGATTTACAACTATTTTGTGTTGGCTTTTATTCCATGCCAAATTTAATTGTAATTTTACTCAATCTTTTGTACTCTGTATTTTATGTGGGATTTCATTGTAAGAGTTATATGTGAGAGAGAGTGTGAAGACACAAGGCAAATTGAAGACCAAAGAAGTTTTTGAGAGTAGCTCGCAAGAAGCCTTCCCGCGAAGTGAAGCATGTGCTCAGCACATAACTAAAATGCGAAGAGTCATGACAGATGGTGACAACTGGTTTTCACAAGTATCTCACAAGTAAGGTCTTCCCGCGAGATACCCGCGAAACATTCTGTTTTACCAATTTGTTATATCATATACATCAGGTCTCTACCCACACTATATATACCAACATTACTCACATATGTTGAGGAATGTTTTTCAAAGAGAAAACCCTAGCCATTAACCTTGAGAGTGAGAGATTGTCATACCCATAATTCTCTACACAATTCATTGTGGTTTTCCTCAACTCCTACCTCTCCATTTCCAAATCCTTGAGAGGTTAATAGTCCAAACACGTACCACTCCCATCCTGAGTGTAAAGTGAGGATTTGGTGCTACTAAGAAGCATTAGAAGAAGTCATTTGTTTGGTGGATGCAATCGAGCTGAATTGCGTGATCCGGAGAACTAGAGAAGACAAGGCTTCGTTAAGTCAGTTGGTAGCAGGAGCTTGGAGAGCTCGAGTACATGGGGTAGACTAGGCTTAGCGGGTCTTTTGTTATTCGTGTACTCCAACTTATTCTCTAATGGATCGGTTTACCGCTTGGAGGGCGGCGAAGAGGTTTTTCGCCGAATTCTTCGATTTCCTCTTCAATAACATATCGGCATGTTATCTTGTGTTTGCATTCTTCTTCCCTACTCTTTTAGTTTTCATTTTACTACTGTGATTTAATGAATATGGCTTAGAGTAGTTATATTGTTTATCCGCTCGCATTTACTCTATTCCGCACTTAGTTTAAGTTCGAGTAAAATCAACCAAGCCGTAATTTTCATTTGAGGTCTAAGCAACGCTTGTGTTTTCACACAAATTCGAGCTTTCAAGTTGTATTTGTGAAGTTTGGCTTGGATTTTTTTCATAACTTAAGGGGGCATCCCCCCCCCCCCCTCCCTCGAATTTGACTATGCCCATGTTCTATAGAAATAAAATACCCAACACTCCAATGAAAAAAAAAACAAACAAACAAACAAAAAAAAAAAAACAATTAAAACCACATAAAAATAAATTGCAATTTTTTGGGGAAAAAAAATCCCTATTTATTTGTTCCTGTCTTCACCTTCCCAAAGATGTGTAATAATAATTCTAATAATGTTAAATCCCTCAAACTGCAAACCTACAATATTCCTTCAGTTTTTTTTTCATCATATTTCTAATCAACACTATCTTCTTCTATACTTTATGTTTAATACATTGAATTCTTTCCAATGGTCCAAAGTTTTCTTATCGAAATTGGCAAGCTTATCAACAAAATTTATATACGATTTTCTCAATTGAATTATATTGTGAATTGGTAACTGTGGGTACCATAGGAGTGCTTCACACGTCCTAGGCCTGCTAGGCGTGCTTGGCATTTACCTAGGTCGTCCTCGGATGGCCTTGCACTCATCTCGGCATGCTTTGCATTCACCTCGGCATGCTTGGAAACCACCTAGGACGGTGTCCTAGGAGTCCCACATCGAAGGAAACCCCCCCCCCCCACTTGCTGCCTTATAAGCTTTGAAGCGAAGGAAGTAGTGTACCATTAGTTTATATCTCGCTGCTTTCTGGCTGTGGCACTCGTACATATGCACCACGTCTAGCCAGGTGAGTCCCAAGCCCAAATGGTGGTTCAGATCATCAACGGCCCCTAATATCCTAAAAATGTTGGGCGTACACTGCTCGGGGCTAAGCCTATGGTTTCGAAGGTAGTTAGTGGTGATAGGGCCCATGGGAATCGTCATTCCTCCTTCCAGGAAGGCGATGATGGGGATTATCACTTCACCTTCTTTTTGATTTGTTAGAACTTTTTCTGGGGGGCCATATCTCAAACCCACGTCTTCAGGAATGCGGTATGTGGCTCTAAACTTCTCCATCTGAGCGGGACTGTCCACCAAATATTGATACTTACCCATCCTAAACAAACGAGATAGGAGGAACTCTAAACGCGGTGACTAGGGGGTGACTACTCGAACGACAAAAAGAGTGCCCAAAGAGAGGAATAAAGACAAGAATATGAGGACTTACACGTACCGGATCGGAAAATGATATCTAAGCTTGTGGGGATGCTTGGAAATTTTGGATTTGATGATCATAGAGTCTGGTCGATTTGAATGCTTCTGTTCGCTGGAAAGTCTGAAAGTATGTAAAGTAAGGGAGAGAAAACCTCCTCTAGGGCTTTATATGGAGACAAGCGAGGGAGAAAGAGCTATCCCGCCCAAATTCCGAGAAAGGATCGCGTCTGTTGTAGACACATTAAAATTGGCAAATGTTATACACATTTGAAAAAAAAAATGATAAATATTGTACAAATTTTGCAAATGTGTAAAAATTTGCCAATTTTAATGTGTCTACAATATAAATTTACATTGTAAACATAATGTATACATAGAGATATTTTAGAAATGTTGTGACACGTGTCAATTCCTAATAGGTCAAAATAAAATAATAAAATATCATACCGAGATCTAGCATAATTAATAATAACGGTATTGTATTGCGAAAATGTCATGACATTTTGTTGTTATCGGAATATTTTTACAACTACTCAAGTGTAAATTCTTTATAGGTCAAAATAAGATAATAAAATATTAGATTAAGATCCACCACGGTTGAAAATAGAGGTATTGTGAAAACGTTGTAATATTTTGTTGTATTCATAGATTTTTTTTTTTTTTTTTTTTTGGTTTAGTCAAATTTAGTAATCTATATATAAAAAGAGTGAATGGGAAAAGCTACCTTTTTTTTTTTTTTTTTTTTTTTTGTGAATGCGTAAAGCTACAATAGATTTGCTACATTATTTTTGGTTTGTCCAATTTGCGTTGTTTCACATTATAATAAAATATAAAATAACAAATTGGCACAATATTTCCACAATTTTTGAGGTGTTAAATCCTTATAGGTCAAAATTAAATGATAAAATATCATATTGGAACCAACCTCAGCTAAAAATAAAGTTATTGTGAAAAAAGTAGTGCTATATCCACAATATTTTTCACAATACTTTCATAACAAATTATAGGTGGTAAATTTTTTTGGTTCTAATTTAAACTTACCAATGAAATAATTTTTTTGCCCACCAATAACAACCTATAACAACCTACTACTTATGATTTGTTGTGAAAATATCGTAGACATAGCATTTTTTTGTGAAAATGTTAAGACATCTTGTTTCATCACAATATTTTCAAAACTATTGAACTGTTAATTCTTTACAAGACAAAATAAAATATAACAAAATTATAAAGCTATTATAAAAATGTTGTGCCATTATGTTGTGTTTTTAGAAATTTTTTGTTGGTTTAGTCAGCTTTGTTAAGCCAAAATTCACTATTTCACATTCAATTTTCTTGGGTTGACATTTTGTATTTTTTTTCTTTGCACACCATTTTTAAGTAAAACCACATAGTTTTACACACAAAAACAAAAACAAAAACTTAGCATAAAAACACTGTGCATCCTTTATGTTTGGGATGATTTACAATTCCTTCTTAAACTTTAAATTCAAGCAATTTTCCCCTTAATATTTTGAAAAATAGCAAATATGTCATATTATTTTTCTCTCAGCTAAACTCTAATGAAAGCTTATGATTCTTAAAATATTTTATTGTGTAATTTCTAAAATACTCCCACTAAATTTTAACATCTCAAAAAATTTCTTCATATATTTTGAGTTTTAGATAGTAGTAATTCCTGAAAAGTTGGAATGATGATATATGGTGTTTTATTTTTATCTAACGAACGTTGATTTTCTAGGTTTAAATTTTCGAAACTTATAATTTATCTAATGGAAAATTCGATGACACCTGCCTTTTGTTATCTTTTTTTTTTTTTTCTTAGCAAAACTCAGTTGCTTATTGTTAGACGATGATGATATTCATTGTCATTCTTAAAGGTTTTTAGTGAGTGGGTATATTAACTTTAACAAATAGGTACTAAAAAGCAATTATAGTAAAATAAATATTTATATTTTAAATAGCTACTCTATACGAATGAGATTAACTTTTTATGACATAATTATTAAAATTCTTAAAATTAATGTCTCTTTTAATTAATGTAAATCTTTATGTACTTTAAAAATTAAATGATTTATATCTTCTTCTTTTTTTGTGATACAAATAAAATCTAAAATTGACCTTAATCATTGTTCTTTTTCCACGGTAAGCACACATTGCCATAACTAGTTTAAACAATGAAAGTGTTGAATGAAAGTTTTAATTGAATCCAATTTATGTACTTTAAAAATTAAATGATTTATATCTTTTTTTTTTTTTTTTTTGTGATACAAATAAAATCTAAAATTGACCTTAATCATTGTTCTTTTTCCACGGTAAGCACGTGTTGCCATAACTAGTTTAAACAATGAAAGTGTTGAATGAAAGTTTTAATTGAATCCAATTTATTTTTAAAAAATAAGTGTTTAATGTAAGTTACATTATTATAAAATCAGTGCTTTGTTGAGTTTGTTCCATCCACCACTGTGATTCGGCCCATATGATATGATAATTACCCCCAAAAAAACCTAAAAACGGGCCAGCTACTTTTTTAACAAAACTTTATATGTGAAAGCTAAAGTACTGTGTATTTTTTTTTAACAAGACTTTATATCTGAAAGCTAAAGCACCGTGTATTTTTTTAACAAAAACTTTTAATCTGAAATTGGAGGAACTTTGGCTCACGGTACTAGCATGGAATCAGTCCAGTCTACGTCAAACGACAACTTTCATCGACCTCATCGGGTGTATTTTAGCGGAAAACAGAGATCCAGAGCTGTTTGCTATGGGGGTGTGGGCTCTGTGGAAGAGAAGAAACGAATTGAGGCCGGGCAAGAGCTGTGACACTCTGGAACAGCTCATACCTCAAGCCCGTAGCAGATTGCGAGAATTTTCTCTGCATAATACCTCCATGGTATTACCAGTAGGGAGACCTCCAACACAGTGGCAGCCACCAGAACTCTTGCAATACAAAATCAACTTCGATGGGGCACTCTTCAAAGCAGAGAACTATGCAGGTATAGGGGTGGTAATCCGCAACAGTGAGGGGCAGGTTATGGTCTCTCTATCACAACAAATCCCCCTCCTACTACGGCCATAGAAGTAGAGGCAGACGAGCAATGGAGTTGGCACTTGAAACAGGTTTCACCAAGGGAGTTTCAGAAGGCGACTCATAGGTTCTTATTGGTGCTCTAAAAACAGATTCTCATAATCTTTCACAATTTGGTCATATTGTAAACGACATAAGGTATTTAGCCTCTCATTTTTTTCATTTTATCATATTCTCATGTACGGAGGCGATGTAATACTGTAGCTCACTCACTTGCGAGACAAGTAATTTCTTTTTCTTCTTTACAAGTCCAGATGGAAGATATACCACCAAAAATTGCAAATGTACTTCAAGTTGATTTTCACAGCCATAGTTAATAAAGCTATTGGTCTTAATTCTCAAAAAAATAATAATAATAAATGATGAATAAAGTACTGAGTATGTTTTTAACAAAACTTTATATCCTAAAGATAAAGTACCGTGTATTTTTTTTAACAAAACTTTATATCTGAAAGAGCAAGTCAAGTGTATATTTAGAAAATACAATAAATTTCAACTTAAGTAGCTTTGCAATAATACATTTTGCTATTCACTAACCCCTTTTGTTCATATTTCATAGGGAACCGAAGTAATTCCAGGCATAGTCCTAAAAGTTGCCTGAATTGAAAGAGGCAAATTGGAATCTGAATCTTTTTCAAAGATTCATCAACTTAAATTACTCATAATTAATAACGTTCAATTTCTCCATGAACCCAAACATCTTCTTAATAGCTTAAGATTTCTTTAGTGGAGTGGGTACCCTTCAAAATCTATGCCATTAAATTTCCAATCAAATGAGCTTACTGAACTATACATGTGCAATAGCTACATTGAACAACTTTGGAAAGGAGCAAAGGTATTTTAGTATTTATATCTAAAAAACATATAAAAATAACAATTATTTCAAGTATTGTTTATTTAAAAAAAAAAAGATTTCTAAAAGTATTTTATATCTTTTCATCTATACAAATATATTATTTTATTATTTTCTATGTGTTTAATTAATATTTTTTTAAGGTAAACTATATTTTAACTTCTATTGTAGTGTATTATATTTGCCTAATATACAACTAAACTTTATAAGTTTCAAATTAATTATTCAAATATCTCATCTCTTAAAGAAATAAGAAAATCTATATTTATATAGATCTAAAAGCAGAAGCGTAACATTTATTATTATTATAGTCTAGTTGAGCCACACTAGTAGCTATGTCATTATCCTTTTTATTTCCAATTTTTCCTATATATTTTTCAAAGCATTTACTCAACAAAGCATTTTAATTTTTATGGTTATCAATAAGAAATGGATATCACAAATGTCTTAAATGGTTATAGATATAGTTACATAAGTGGTATGTCAAAGGTTTTTTTTTTTTTTTTTTTAAAAGTCTTCTGAATTTTCAAGGAAATATAGAAGGCATTTCTCTAGTTTGGTCTCAATTAATTAAGGCAACTATAATATCTTAACTAAAGTAATAATGAGCCTTAAATATTTTTAATGTAGGAAGTGGCTCAATTAATGGTATATCAAAGTTTTTTTTTTTTTTTTTTAAATGAATTTCCAAGGAAATGTAAAAGGTCTTTTTTTTTGCAAAAAAACTTTACATAAACTCCTCTTTCGTGAATTTTTTTTTTTTAGAAAAATTTTGCCAAAACAACTTGAGATTATTAAGAATTAAGTTACCACAAGTGGTAGTTGTAAAACACGTTAGTGATATACAAAATAGAAATGTTTAAACATTTAAAAAGCATTTTTATTATATTGTAATATATAAATATAAAAATTTCTCAATATTTTAGGTAACATTTTCTATAAGATCAATATTGTTGCATCCTTTAAGGATGATACATAATATTTTTAAGGAGAAGAAGAAGAAGAAGAAGAAGAAGAAGCAAAGAAGATGCTAACACTTAAGTTCGCATGATTTAAATTTGTGGCAAAAAAGATATATATATATATATATATATATATATCTATGATAAAGGTTTTTATCTACATTGGTCTTTTTTTGTAATTGATGGTTGCTTAGTGAATCTTAGACATGTACTCCCAACCATATAGGTATTTTGTCATTAGGTTTTTCTTTTCTTTTTTTATAAATGGTTTGGGGTGAAATTTGTAGAATTACCAAATGCCCAATAGAGAAGCATAACACAACTGCAGAATGAACCCTTAGCCCCTGGTATCACGAGTAAAATGGAAGTTTTCATTTTTTTTGAAATATATTAATTCCAAAGTTGTTATACCTAATAAGAGATAGCTATTGTTTTCAACTAAAAAAAAAAAAAAAAAAAAAGAGGAATAGTTATTGTAAACTTACAACCATTTTACATTGGAATAGATTAATTATTTCTTGTAATAAATTCAAGGCACTATTGTTGAGAAGGTCAAGTGTATGTTGAGAATGGCTAATTAAACTATTGATGAATTATGAATCTAAATGCTAAATTCCTAAACTAGCTTGTTTCATTTGTATGTAAAATTCTATGGAGCTATTTTTGCAAATGAAGGTTGTGTTGGTTTGGGAATAGTAATACAGAATGAAGAGGGGCTTGTCATGGCTTCCTTATCCCAGTTGATACCAATACCCTTAATAGTCTTTGAGGTTGAAGCTTTTGCGACTCAACGGGGTGTGGAGCTTGCTCTTGAGCTGGGTTTCAACAGTGTTGAATTGCAAGGAGACTCGGCAGTTCTAATCAGTGCCCTCAATGTGTGTATTTTATCTTTAGATCAAAATACAATTTTGCTAATCAATTTATATAAGCAGAAGAGTCCTAAATCAGGATAATAGGTAGGTTGCGAATGCATTATAAAACAACATGTTGACAATGTTTAATTGAAAGCCATCCTTGGAGACATTAACACATTTTGGCAAAATTGTTAATATGCTTCCTCCAAAACATTTTTTTGGTTGGGAAATTTAGACCCCCGTTAATAGAATTAACAAATTTTAAACCCAAGTTGTTAGTTAGATTTATTATAAATAAACCTTGTTAAAACAAACAAACATCAATATTATGTCAATATCATGCACGGCGGAAAAGTAAATAAGATAAGATATGATAACCCAAGAAAACCAATGAAAAAAACTAGTTTCACAGTAAAAAAACTAAGGAGAAACTTTCCCGAAAAGCAATTCACTATATGGTAAAGAGAAGTTTCAGATTTAGTACAAAACCTTTGTCCCTAGACTCTACAATTCTCATAGATGAACTTACAACAGAAACCTTCTACCGCTTCAAAACCTCTAAACTCTTNTGATATATAGTAGTCCATATATAAATACAAACTTGTTAACCTAATAAGGGATAGTATTGTTTTCAACTAAAAAAAAAAAAAAGAGAATAGTTATTGTAAACTTACAACCATTTTATATAGAAATGGATTAATTTTTTTTGTAACATAATCCATCAATTATTTTATAACAAATTAACCAATTTGAAAAAAAAAAAAAAAAAAAAAAAGAGGAATAGTTATTGTAAACTTACAACCATTTTACATTGGAATAGATTAATTATTTCTTGTAATAAATTCAAGGCACTATTGTTGAGAAGGTCAAGTGTATGTTGAGAATGGCTAATTAAACTATTGATGAATTATGAATCTAAATGCTAAATTCCTAAACTAGCTTGTTTCATTTGTATGTAAAATTCTATGGAGCTATTTTTGCAAATGAAGGTTGTGTTGGTTTGGGAATAGTAATACAGAATGAAGAGGGGCTTGTCATGGCTTCCTTATCCCAGTTGATACCAATACCCTTAATAGTCTTTGAGGTTGAAGCTTTTGCGACTCAACGGGGTGTGGAGCTTGCTCTTGAGCTGGGTTTCAACAGTGTTGAATTGCAAGGAGACTCGGCAGTTCTAATCAGTGCCCTCAATGTGTGTATTTTATCTTTAGATCAAAATACAATTTTGCTAATCAATTTATATAAGCAGAAGAGTCCTAAATCAGGATAATAGGTAGGTTGCGAATGCATTATAAAACAACATGTTGACAATGTTTAATTGAAAGCCATCCTTGGAGACATTAACACATTTTGGCAAAATTGTTAATATGCTTCCTCCAAAACATTTTTTTGGTTGGGAAATTTAGACCCCCGTTAATAGAATTAACAAATTTTAAACCCAAGTTGTTAGTTAGATTTATTATAAATAAACCTTGTTAAAACAAACAAACATCAATATTATGTCAATATCATGCACGGCGGAAAAGTAAATAAGATAAGATATGATAACCCAAGAAAACCAATGAAAAAAACTAGTTTCACAGTAAAAAAACTAAGGAGAAACTTTCCCGAAAAGCAATTCACTATATGGTAAAGAGAAGTTTCAGATTTAGTACAAAACCTTTGTCCCTAGACTCTACAATTCTCATAGATGAACTTACAACAGAAACCTTCTACCGCTTCAAAACCTCTAAACTCTTCAATATATGAACATCTCCCTTTTGCACGAATCCTAGTACATGACTAACCAATGATGCATGGATCCCAGTACATAACTAACTCCAGCAACTTGAAAAAGGTCGTTGGCTGCAAAGTTCTTCACTTCATCAACAATAAAGATCAAGAAATACTTGGTTACAAAACTCTAAGGCGCAAAAGACAGAGTAACTTCTTTTAGTAAAGAATAAGGCACTAGATCACTTTTTCATGTGTTCTCCTTGTATAACGGCCTTTAAAATTAGCCTTATATATGTCTAAGATTTTGAAAAAAGAAACCCTATACATACATGTCAGCATGAGTCGAAAATCAAATCTGGAAATTCTGATTTCGTAGATCTGGACAAATTCAGCTTCTATCGAGCTTCTATCAAGCTTCGTTCTTAAATCTCGATAGATACTGTTTCTGTCGAGGTATCTGTCGAGTTTTAATGAACACATTTTCTTCACTTGTTGTTTCTTGGTCCAATCTTCATGACTTTAATACTTGACTTGAACTCTTGTTTCTTGAAGTACTAAACCCATCCTAGATCTACCCAATTACAAATAAAGTGCATTTTGTCAAAGGATTAGCCAATTACAAAAAAATATGTCCTTAACAATTTCTATCAGATTGCTTCTCTAACATAAATTTTTATCCAATTTCCATGCCATTTAAATACTGCAATTTGAACCAAAAAATTTAAATAAAAGCACTTTAAAAATTGGATTCTAAAATGAGAATAATGATTATTTTAAATGGCAGTAGGTGTGAACGTATCTGCATCTTGCATTTTACATGGTGGGATGCGTGTGTGTGTATTTAAATTGCATAAGTCTTAGCACTTGGGTACAAGTAATAGATACTTTATCACATGATATTTTAATAGTGAAGACCTTAATAAAGTTGAAGGAAAACTGGTCATGATTGGATATGATGTCCTTATTTTAGAAGTGGAAAAAAAAAAAAACCATATACTTAAACTTCTTAAACCATTGGCGTGTGAGTGTATTCCCTTATCTCATCCTCCTTCCCCTATATATATGTGTGTGTGTGTGTGTGTTTCTCAAATAAAAAAAATAAAAAATCGTACTCTAAGAAGTTTTTTTCATTAAAATCAGAATTTATTCCTCACTTTCAACTTTTAAAATTGAATAATGCTACAATTACAAACTGTTTTACAACATTTTTACAAACTATTGATGTGACCAACTTATTGATTTTCATCTAGGTCCACTATTAACATCATTTTTTTATTTAACAATAACTACTCACTACATTAGCAGTTTGTGAAATTTTTTATAAAAACGTTTATATCTCTAGCATTATTCTTTGAAATTTATATGTTAAAAAAAAAAAAAAAAAAAGCTTCTATTTAATTTACTCATCCTGTTAGGACATATGTGAATCATTTTAAGAACATTTGTCATTTAGAATTGGCTAATCCTTTGACAAAATGCATTTTACTTATAATTGGGTAGATCTAAGATAGGTTTAATACTTCAATGAAAAAGAGTTTAAGTCCAAGTATTGAAGCCATGCAAATCTGTCCAAGAATCAAGTGAAGAAGTGTTGTTCTTTAAAGCTTGACAAATAGCTCAACAGATGTATCTATCGAGATCTAAAAGGTGAAGCTCAACAGCTGTATCTATCGAAAATTACAAAAATCAATTTTTCAAATATGTTTTTCATGCATATTCAAGCTATGTGTTTAGGTTTTTTTTTTTTCTCACAACCCCAGACATATATAAGGGTTATTTTAAGGGCCGTCTCACATAATGTGACTTGATACAAAGGTTTTATGCAAGCATATTGTGACCGGAGACAATTTGCCCTAGTTCATCTTTCTCTTGAAGAAGCTACTGCGTTCGTACGCCATAGGGTTTTGTAACCAAGGAGTTTCTTAATCTTCATCATATGGATAAACTAAAGAACTTTACAGCCAACATCCTTCTCAAGTTGGTGTGTTAGTCACATACTGGGATTCATGCATTGATTGGATAGTCACGTACTTGGAGCTACGCATTGAAATAAAAGATTGTCACTACATTACAAGTCCAATTGTATATTGGGGTAAGGGTTCAACTATAAGTTAATATAAAGTACTGGGATTCCTTTACTTATAACCGCTTATTTTGATAATAGTGGATTTTTGGGAGCGGTGACCTTAAATTCACCTAGTGGAGTTTTTGCCTTGGAGGTTTTCCCCATTCGTAAAAAAATCACCGTGTTAAATTTATTTTCCACTGCATTTAGTTATTTGGTAATTTCTTTGTGCTACCACGCTTATTGCATGTAATTGAATCTAATTAATTAACTTGGCTAATTAATTGATTAATTTATCAAATGGGTCAATACATTCTTGGCCTATCACATCATTTCCTAATTTTCCATATGTAACAACTAAGGCTGTGTTTGGCAACATGTAAAATAATTTCCGAGTGTAAAATATTTTCAGTTGAGAATACTTTATGGAAAGGAAAACATTTTCATCTATTTGGTTATGTTCTAGGAAATTTGCCGGAAAAGTATTTCCAGTGTTTGGTTCTCCAATGTAAAACATTTTCCAATGAAAATGTCAAAAAATACCTATAATACAATTGTATTATAAATTTTCAATGGATCGATTGATCAAATCTATGGATCAGTTATAATTTTCAATTTCTGACATATAAAAACAAATCAATTGCAACCCAAGAAAAAATCATTGTTCTTACCTCAACCAAATTATAAAAACTAAAAAAAAACACTACACTATAAACGGGAACAACCCCCTTAAAACCCAAATCTCAAGATCTCAATTAGAGGATGTGGGTATCGAGGGAAAAGAAATGAGGAAGATGGGTTAGTGGTGGAAGAGGGATGGGTCGATGGAGGTGGAGGAAAATGGATGCGTTAGTGGAGGTGGATCGGGGGAGGAAGAGGGATGGGTCGAGGGAGGAAGAGAGAAGTGCCCAAACTACCTTCATCGGCGACGGGGTTTGCAGGCACGACGGCGAAGCCGTGGGTCGGTGGCTGGTTCTGGGCCTCACCAACAGTGCCTCTCTCCTTCCTTAGAGTGTGAGTGAAAAAAGGATTTTTGTGTGGAGTGGAAATGCTTTGAAGGTAATTTCAAAGTGTAAAACATTTTCCACTTTGAGGGGGGTATTTTACGGTCAACTGAATGTATTTTTAGTTTGACCGTAATTTCCTAAGATGCCAAACACCATCAATTAGTAAAATATTTTCCAAAAATCAATTACTGCTGAATCAAACACAGCCTAATTTACAACCAAAACTAGGACTAAAAGTGCTCTTAGTGTTTTTTTTTTTTTTCCTTTGATTTGAATCTTTTCTCTCAAAGATCTGCTAATGTGAATCAAATAATATGTCTTCTATGGTATACCTAGGACATGATATCCACTCTGATGAAAATTTTTTATTTCAATTATTTTAGTCTTATCATTTTATTTATATCAGTGAGGGAATGATAGATACTAAAATATTTTAAAACACATGATTATGATCATAATACTTACTTATAATGGTCATACCCTAACAATTATAGAAAAATTTTCCTCTAACATATTTTGGTGATGTAGATCATATATATCAAGTCCATGTTTCGGGAGAACGTATTTTGTCATCTTTAATGAGATGATCACTCTAACAAAGCAGAAGTAACTATAAGAATACTAATATATTGAACATTTACAGTTAACATATTCCTTTTATAAGACAATTGCAATATAGCAAACAAAGAAATTGATAAATTATCTTGTCCTTATTGATAAATTATCCTTATTTCTAAAACATTTTAAAAAAAAAGATTAAAACCATAAATAAACAAGAATTAAAAAAAAATATTAAAAAAAAAAAAAAACTACAAGGTCAAAAACTCCTCACAAGATAGTATATAGATACAAAAAAATAAAATAAACCTCCCAGTTCCCACTACCCCATATACACAACCAAAACTAGCCCATGTTCCTATCAATAAAAATTAAATAAAATTAAATAAAAACAACAACAACTACCCCGTGTTTAGTGGCGAAGTTAAGATTTTTTTCAGGGGTGCCAAGGTAACTTGATTGCTTGATGATTTGTGGCGGCTGTTGTGGCTAGAGAAGTTTTGATCTTTGGGGTTATCAGGTTGGGAAGTTTGTGTTGTATTAGTGAAGTTTATTTATTTATTTATTTTTAAAAAACCATGTTTGTGTCTTTAATGTTGTGATTTGTGCATATTTATTTGGATTTTATAGTCCTAATTTAATTAGATTTTGGAGTCCTAATTTAATTTGGAATAGAAATCTGACGAACAAGTGATTTGGTTTTTGTTTTTTAGCAAAATTTTTTTTGGGCCAAAGAATGAGCAGATGTTTTAAAACTGGATTGTTATATGTATTTTTTTGTCAAAAATTTGGGGGCCGTAATGAAGTTTCTTCCAAAAAAATTTTATTTATATTAGACTATTATTCTGGGATTTTTTCATAACTTAGGGGGCCATGCCCCCGCAACACCCCCCCCCCCCCCCCCCCCCCCCCCCAAAACAACCCGAGCTTCGCCTATGCCCATGTTCTATAAAAATAAAATACCCACGCTCCTATGAAAAAAAAAAAAAAAAAAACCATGTAAAAATCATTGCAACTTTCTATAAAAAAAAAACTTGCCTTCCATTTGTTCCACTCTTCTCCTTCTCAAAGTTGTGTAATAATAATTCTAATAATATTAAATCCCTCAAAATGAAAACCCACAATATTCCTTCAGTTTTTTTTTTTTTTCATCATATTTCTAATCGGCACTATCTTCTTCCGTACTCTCTGTTTAATATATTTCTTTCCAATGGTCCGGAGTTTTCTTAACAAAATTGGCAACCTTATGAACAAAATTTATATACTACTTTCTCAATTGAATTATATTGTAAATTGATAACTTTGTGACCTACTATGATATATGAACTATATGACAAATGTTATAGAAAATTATGACATTAAATCCAAAAAAAAAAAAAAAAAAAAAGACTCATCATGCATGTGATTAGGCTAGTTATTAATTATTTGAGTGCATCAAATTTTGGGAAGAAGTTTAATTGAATCCAATTTATTTATATTAACTATAGAAAAAGAGCTAGTAGGTTCATGAATAGTGTTTTTGGTTTATTCAATTGATGAGCTGAATTGGTACTTCCCATGCACAAAGTGCTTGGGGGTCTAGGGGGAAAGGGTTCGAGCTGCGGAGTTAGCAGCATGTTGTAATTATTTCTCAAAAAAAAAATGATGAGCTACACCTTTTCTTTTCTTTCTTTCTTTTTTTTTCTTTTTTTTTTTTTTTTCCTTTAGATACGCAGTTGGTTTGAGCTTTGTTTTTGTTTTTTTAAGGATTTTTATATGTTTACTATGTGCTTGCAATGTAAGCTTACATTGTAGACATATAAAAAGTGGCAATATTATACACATTTGCACACAAAAAAAAAAGGTAAATATTGTACAAATTTTGCAAATGTTTACAAAATTTGCCAATTGCTATGTGTCTACAATATAAATTAACATTGTAAGTACAATGTATACATAGAGATATTGTGAAAATGTAATAACACATGTGTCACTTCCTTATGAGTCAAAATAAAATAAAATATCATACCGAGATCTAGCATAACTAAAAATAGAGGTATAGTATTGTGAAAATGTCATGATATTTTGTTGTTATCATATTATTTTTACAACTACTGAGGTGTAAATTCTTTATAGGTCAAATAGGATAATAAAATATTAGACTGAGATCCACCACGGCTGAAAATAGAGGTATTGTGAAAACGTTGTAATATTTTGTTGTATTTAGACCTTTTTTTTTTTTTTTTTTTGGTTTAGTCAAATTTAGTAATCTATATATAAAAGAGTGAATGGGAAAGCTACCATAGCTTCACTACAGTAGTTTTGGCTTGTTCAATTTTCACTATTTTGCTGGCCGCTTTTTTTTTTTTTTTGTGAATGCGTAAAGCTACAATAGATTTGCCACATTATTTTTGGTTTGTCCAATTTGCGTCATTTCACATTATAATAAAATATTAAACAACATATTGATTTTTATTTTTTTTTGAGGAAGTAAACAACATATTGATTGGCACAATATTTCCACAATTGTTGAGCTTTTAATTCATTATAGGAAGAAATTAAATGATAAAATATCATACTAGAACCAACCATAACTAAAAATAAAGTTATTGTGAAAAAAGAAGTACTACATCCACAATATTTTTCACAATACTTTCATAACAAATTATAGGTGGTAAATTATTTTTTGTTCTAATTTAAACTTCCTAAAGAAATAACTTTTTTTCCCACCAATAACAACTTGTAACAACCTACTACTTATGTGTTGTTGTGAAAATGTCTTGGACATAGCATTTGTTTTGTGAAAATGTTAAGACATCTTGTTTTCGGTACAATATTTTCAAAACTATTGAGCTTTCAATTCTTTACAAGTCAAAATAAAATATAACAAAATTATAAAGGTATTATAAAAATGTTATGGTGTGTTTTTAGAAATTTTTTGATTGTTTAGTTAGTTTTGTTGAGCCAAAATTCAATGTTTAACATACAATTTTCTTGGGTTGACTTTTTGAATTTTTTTTTCCTTTGTGCACCATTTTTAAGTAAAACCACACAGTTTTACACAGAAAAACAAAAACAAAAACTTAGCATAAAAACACTTTTCATCTTTTATGTTTGCAGTAGTTTATAATTCATTCTCAAACTTTAAACTCAAGCAATTTTTTCCTTAATATTTTCAAAAATAGCAAATATGTCATATTGTTATTCTCTCAGCTAAACCCTAATGAAAGCTTATAATTCTTAAAATATTTTATTGTGTAATGTCTAAAATACTCCCACTAAATTTTAACATTTCAAAAATTTTCTTCACATGTTTTGAGTTTTAGATAGTAGTAATTCTTGAAAAGTTGGAATGATGATATATGTTGTTTTATTTTTATCTAAAGAGCATTGATTTTTTAGGTTTAGATTTTTTAAACTTATAATTTATCTAATGGAAAATTCAATGACACATGCCTTTTGTTATCTTTTTTCTTTTTTCTTTTTCTTAGCAAATTTATTGTTGGAAGATGATGATACTCATTAGTATTCTTAAAAGTTTTTAGTGAGTGGATATATTAACTTTAGCAAATAAGTACTAAAAACTATTATAGTAAAATAGATATTTATATGTTAAATAGCTACCCAATAACTTTGTGGTTGATCAAAATTCTTATACAAATGAGATTAACTTTTTATAACACAATTATCAAAATTCTTAAAATTAATGTCTCTTTTAATTAATGTAAATCTTTATGTACTTTAAAAATTAAATGATTTTTTTTTGTGATACAAATAAAATCTAAAATTGATCTTAATTATTGTTCTTTTTCCACAGCAAGCACGTGCTACCATAACTAGTTTAAACAATAAAAGTATTTTTAGGGACTCAATTTGAATTGAGTGTTGGGTTTTCAGCCCAACAAGCCCAAACAATACATTTATAGAGAGTGGGCTGACAGGCTTAGGTGCTGGCCGTCGATCACCATGCCCAAACTTATCTTAAAAAATGGCTAAGTGTTTTCTTACAAATGGGGGAATGCTCCTCGGCCTGTGGCCGAGGAGGCCTCTCTCCTTCCCTCCCCCTCTTTGGCTTTACTAGCTCTTCTTTTATAGTTTTCATCTTCCTATCTCTTGCTTCCATCTGTTAATTGTCTATTCGCCTTTCTTCTGGTCGTCCATCCCATCAGAGGCCTTATCGGTACTCAAGTGGCTCACTCTGACCAACGTTATCCTGCCAAGGGGTTACCTCCCCACGGACCCCACAATAGCCCCTCAAAACTCTGCTGCACGTTCCCTCGAACGGGGAGGAAGGTTTTGATACATGCGGATCCATTGGACGAATGGCCTCACTTTAGTTTAAGCTGATGCTAGCGGCTTCTTGACTGCCCGATGCGCGTTTTTAGCGTTTCGAGAATTAATGGGTGCCCACATTAAATTTTGGGCGCACCACGTTTCCCACCTTCAGCGACATGATCTTCTGCCTTTATGAGCAAGCGGTTTCATTTGGGGAAATTAAGGGAGAGTATAAATACCTGTTTGACTTGCCTGGTTTCATCATTTTGCGCTTATCATTATTGATGCACATAGTTTGAACTTGGTCCGACTGGCACACTATCTGAAGAGTATCGTCATACCTCTGTAAGTTTTCTTTTTCTAGTGACCCCACTCTTCCTTTTCTTTTTTAGAGCTTTTAGTTGTCTTTGGGGAATGGGTAAGTTTAAGGAGTTGGTCGAGTCCGATGAGATGATGAACAAATTCATTGTTGACTATGGAATACCCGATAATGTGAACTTGAAATACTGCGAAGAAGGAGAGTGGTACCTTAAGAGGAGAGAGGGTGAGGTCGTGATTCCAATAGTCGCTTTTTGTAGAAGGAGGGATGAGAATCCCTATGAGGCCGGTGACCCTCAATTACCTTAGGCATTTCCGCCTGGCCCCTACTCAATGCGCTGTGAATGTATTTAGGATACTAGGGTGTGTAGATACCCTGAATGAGAAAATGGGGCTGAGACTGACTCACCATGATGTTAATTGGTGTTACAACCTTCATCACCTGAGGGGTAAGACGTATTATATGAAGACAAGGGACGATAGGGTTCGTCTTATCCAGTGTCTTCCTGACTCCAATAAGGGGTTGAACCAAGATTTCCTCATAGTGTCGGGAGAATGGCACGACGGCTTTCATTGCCCAACCGTAGAGGGGAAGCCAGGTAGGGCGTCCGAAGTACAAGATAAT